>NC_139514.1:102880150-103177650 GCF_947247035.1 Vipera ursinii | reverse complement strand
TTCCCAGCTTGGACTGACCCGGATGAAGATTGTTCTTTCAACAGTACATAACACAGAAAATTGATAGTACATTTTTTGAGGAAGGGGACTGTCTAGTAACATAGTCAGTTCCTAAAACAAAAAGCTATTCATCAACCATCCTGGAAAAAGATAAAAGCCAAAAAACACAGCCAAGTTTCCCATCTATCCTGCCACATTGCTACCATGACCAGACCCATGTCAAAATTGCTGCTTAGCAAATATATGATATCTTTTCACCCCAAAATATCTTTGAAGTTAATATTAAGCCCCAAAGGCAGATTTCCTTTAGAGAGATAAAATAGTTTTGCTTCCTAAGGAAATGAAAGTTTGCAAGCACAGCAATGGCATTAGATAATTTTCTATGAGAGTGTGGCCTCCTTTCTGCTGACATCGAATGCCTATTTTAGAAACAAATTCTAAGAATCTAATGTGGTCCCTGTTATGTACTGGGCTTGTGATACACCATGTGCATTGCTGGAGCAGCTAATGGCTCTCCAGCAACCTAGACTAGATGTCTCCTGTCCTGCAATTGGCTAGCCCCAGGCAGCAAGAGTGGGTTCAAACCTATTAGCTGCCGCCTAGGGGCTAGACTATATATTGTGGCTGGTTGCAGCCCAAGTTCAAGTACAGTTCTAGCAAGAAAAAAGTATGAGTTATTCTGTACTCAGCCTCGTGTCATCATTCCTGCACCCAAGAGCCCACTACTTAACAGTCCCATTCAACAATGTTTAACATTTTATCTAATTTGGCTTTTTTGGAAAGCCATCAAATATAATATACTGCAGGGATGCAGGGAGCTGCTGTTGCTGGGATGCTGTTGGTGAAGCTGGGCAGAGGCTGCTCCTGCCCAGGGTTAGCGCCCATGAAAGAAAGACACAGAGATCTCTCGGGGAAAGGGCCCCGCTGCTCCTGGGATGCACACTGGATGCTGGACACTGAACCACGAGGAGCAGTGGACCTTGTTTATTTATAGCAAAAGCAACCAATCACATTTTATTGTTATTCAAATAGACCAATCATGGTTACACGTGTGTTCTTCTAAACTATCCTAAAAGGACATAGGTGTTAGAGGTAGATTCAAATACAGTAATGACCAATCATTTGTAGGAGGCGTCAGAATTTGCCTTAAATTGAATAGCCAATGGTGTGGAGGAATACTGTGACCATGCCCCTATCTGGCTGCAGCCAAATGGCCTCTCCTAGGTTCCTTTGTTTTCTGGGTTTATGGCTTACTTCCTTGCACATGGTTCACTGACCTTATCTGGCTGTAGCCAAATGGCCTCTCTGGGTTTATGGCTTACTTCCTTGCACATGGTTCACTGAAGACTTTCCATGGTAGAAAAGTACTAGCCAGAAAAGTACTAGCCAGCTACATGTATAGGAACAGAGATCATGGTTATTAGCCAGCTACATGTATAGGAACAGAGATCATGGTTATTCCAACAATATACATTTTAGGAAAAAGAATACTTTGGAAGCTGACGTAAGAGAGTTTCAAAGAGAGTGAGCTGTTTGGGATAAGAAAGTCACTTTTTCAAATCTGATAATAAACAGCAGCACGGTTACTGGTGGGACAATATTGGAAGAAGGATAGTTTGCCTACCATAGAAGAATGGGTGTTTAAAGTTTCGAATCTTGCAGAAATGTCTAAGATTTCTGCTTATTTGAAGGATCACTCGTAAGAAAGATATATTTCAGTTTAGAGGAGATGGATAGTTTATATTCAGAATAAATATGGGACTAAAAAGTTCCATTTAGCTTATGAGTAGATTTTAGAGGGATATTGTTATTAATTTTAGTGTTAGTACTTTGCATGTATTTATGTTAAAGGGGAGTTAAAGCACATTATGAATTTGGTTAATTTTATATTATGGATAATCTTTAGTTAGAATATGATTATTATAACCATAACCCTGTATTTAGCTCTGGAAAGTGGGGGGGGGGGAAGGGGGGTGGTTTAGGGTGGGTGGGATTTTGGGATGTGTTGTAAAATCTTATTTTTGTAAAACTCTTTAATAAAAAAAAATCTCATAATAATTGAGAAAACATTGGAAAGTAGCCACTATTGCTTAATTTTAGCTTTAAATTTCTTCCTGTTTATAATTTGCTCCTAATCATTTACTTTCATCTAGTTTAACTACAATAATTTAAGGATTTCTAAAGCCATTTCTATGAAGCTGTTATTTAATAATACATTTCATGGCAAGTAGGTTTTTCAATTTTCAATAGTTAGAGGGAATCAAAACTATGATATAACAGTTTATAGGTAAGAGGAATACTCTTATTTGAGACCAAACATGTATATTTCAGCACATTAATCTGATTTCTATTGGCATGCTGTCACCAAGATTTTCATCCCATTTAGGCCTTTCATAATCAATATTAGGTCTGCAATAGATGCTGTATAATAATGGAGATAGAAGCCATTGAAAACTAATTTGAAGTTTAAAAGAAATATACTAAGAGGATTGCCAGTCTCCCAAAGCCCATTGTCATTCTAACTGATTTTATCATCACTGGTCAAAGATATGAATTAATAACAGGGCTAGAAAGGTTTTAACATTTTTTAGCCTGGAATGTTTTTCTTCTCTTATAGAATGTTTTTTTTCTTCTAATAATTTTTCTTCTATAATCTAAAATTGTGTTACAAGTATTCCAGAATCCATCAACTATTGAAACTGAATCCACCAACAATTATTTATTTAAATTGACCAGATGAAAATTATGAATAGAAAGGAACATTGAAAACATCCAACTTTCTCTTGTAAATATCATTTAGTTATCCCATGGACGCAAAGGTCCTTATTTTTTAATAAAAGAATGGAGCAATGCTGGTTCTGCTCTGTCACATGAAAATAGGTATAGACATGCTTTGAATAAGATTTGAAAACAGAGCTTCAAACTTAGCCTGAACACAGCATTTCTTGGCTATTTATTCAAGCAGCCCAATTCTTTTCACTGAGTGAGTGGGGTTTTGCTACTTTAAGAACTGAATTATAACTTGAACAAACAGATTCCTTAATGCAGCGGAAACTCTTCGCTACATCCCTTTCCCCCACAATCCAACCTTTGAGAAATTGAAAGAAAGCATCATAATGAAAAGCAGAGAGTATTGTATTGGAAGAGAAATGAAAACTTGCATTCTCTGTGCTTGCTTGTGTACTGATGATCCCTAGTCTAATAATGAAGTCTTTCAGGAAAACAACCAAGCTTAGAGAACACCAGGAACCCAATATCCAGCCTGAGCTACATGTTCAGGTAGTCCTCAACTTACGACTGCAATTGAGCTCAAACTTTCTGTTCTTAAGTGAGACATTTGTTATGTGAGTTTTGCCCCATTTTACAACTTTTCTTGCCACAGCTAAGTGAATCACTGCAGTTGATAAGTTAGTAACTTGGTTGTTAAATGAACCTGGCTTGCCCATTTATTTATTATTTATTTATTTATTTAATTTATATACCGCCCTTCTCTCAAGAGACTCAGGGCGGTTAACAGGGCAATACGTAAAAGACAGATACAAAAGTTAAAATTATTAAAACATGATTAAACAATGCCCATAGTACAAATTTAGAATTAAAGTCATAATAACAAACCCACCCCATCCCATCAGGCCAGGCCCGCTTCCTTAAAGAAATGGGTTTTAAGGTCGCGCCGGAAGGAGCGGAGGTCGGGCGCCATCCGGAGCTCTACCGGAAGATGGTTCCATAAGTCCGGTGCACCCACACAGAACGCTCTCCCCCTGGGGGCCACCAGTCGGCATTCTTTGACCGGCGGCACCCTGAGGAGGCCCTCTCTGTGGAAGCGTACTGGGCGGAGGGAAGTTGACGCCGGCTGCAGGTGCTCCCCAAGGTATTCTGGACCCATGCCATGGAGGGCTTTGTAGGTCATTACCAACACCTTGAACCTCACCCGGAAGACAACTGGCAACCAATGCAGCTCGCGGAGCAAAGGTGTAACACGGGAGTATCGGGAGACCCCCGACACAACTCTCGCGGCTGCATTCTGTGCCAGCTGGAGCCTCCGAGTGGTCTTCAAGGGTAGCCCCATGTAGAGAGCGTTGCAGTAATCAAGACGAGAGGTCACGAGCGCATGAGTGACCGTGCGCAAGGCATCCCGGTCTAGATAGGGCCGCAACTGGCGCACCAGGCGAACCTGGGCGAACGCCCCCCTAGTTACAGCTACAATATGGTCTTCTAAAGAGAGCTGTGAATCTAGGAGGACTCCCAAGGACTCCCATTGACTTTGCTTATGAGAAAGTCGTAAAAGGTGATCACATGACCTTGGGACCCAGCAATGGTCATAACTATGAACCAGTTGCCAAGCATCTGAGTTTGGTCCCATGATCATGAGGATGCTGCAAAGGTCATAACTGTGGAAAATGGTCATAAGTCACATTTTTCAGTGCTGTTGTAACTTTGAACAGTCACTAAATGAACTGTTGTAAGTCAAGGACCACCTGTATTCTCTATTATTGGAGGTATGAAAGTATTTCCTCCGAATCATTTTTGAATCATACAAAATATGCTATTCTTTAAATGTTTTTCTCTGGGTATTAACCCAGAGCTGGTTTAGCTTTAAGAAATCAGCCAAGATTAGATAGATGTTGCAGTGTATGCCTCCCAGCATACACAAAGGACAGCACAGCAGGAGGCTGATGGTGCAGATCAGCAGAGGGGTTGGACAGCTCTGGGCGATAACTGCTCACTCAGGATAAGCCTAATGAGTTAAGCTGTTGACAGCCCCAGGCATGGTCAGCCTGGTGGGAAGCCAGGATCTACACCCATTGTCACCTGCACTGGCAGGAAGCCCAGGTTTGAAATGATTGGATGCCATCCACCTGGGCAGGTACAAATAGACGCCAGGCTCCCCTGTTTCCCCAGTTCATTCTGTTCAGAATAAACTCATCTTTACCCCAGCTCTGTGTCCATCTCTATGTGAAGCACGCGACTTTACAGATGTTTAACACACAAATGCACACACACCATCTATAGGGGGAATCAGAGAAGGCAAGATGTTAGATGTGGCAGTGTGGTTAGAGCCCCACTCCTTCCTACATGTGTGGCACAATTTAAATACAAAAGGATGGTTCTTTGATCATGCCGTTGGGCCTGCCAACTTTTAATATCCCTGCTCACCTGTGGATGCCTATGCTTCCATCTAGCTGGAAGATGCCATCTAGAATAAAACTGCATTTTTAAAAATATTGTATTATTGATCTAGATTATTAAGCAATGACCAGATAGCTTAACTAGTTCAGGAATTTGTCATTTATTCAGCTTTCTCCAATTACATATTCCAAGTGTATCTGTTTTTCAGATTTTATATTTATATATAAAACCAGTTCTGTAGGCCATTTCTATTTTATTCTGTTAGGATCATTCGGGTGTGAGGATAAAGAACAATCACCTGCTGGGAATTTCAACAGATGATTTTCAACATATTTACAAGTAAACTGTATCTTTGAATGGTGACTTTATGTGCTGAAGTAAACAATTGACCAGAAGCAATGAAAAACTAATCACTGACAAAGTTTTCCTGCATTAACTTGGCTTCAGAAATGCAAGTATTTGTTGAGTTTTCTTAATTTTACAAACTTTTATTTAAAAAAAAATCATCTAAATTAAAAGTTTGTGTAGATTATGTTTATGCATATCCATCCTCGTTCTTGTTATTATGAAAGTGACAGCACTGTTAAGACAGAGCAATTAAACAACAGAATCTCATTATTGTAAGTAAAATTCTAAGTGTTGTTATTAATAATGAAATCCTGAGTTTAAGGTACAAGAGAATAGGACTTAAGTCAGAATATGAAAGATTTATGTCATCTGAAGAGAAACTGTAATATTCCATTTCTGTTTTGTTTCCTCTGGAAATAAGTGGCTTTTAAAAATAATAAAACATTTAAAGGTAAACATTCAACCTACTCCTTTTTTGCACCAGCTGTTGAAACACAAATGTGGATAATCATCATATAAAAAGGGTTGTCGATGAAATCTAAGTATTAATATCTGGTCACTGATTGGTAGTATCTTTTCTGACTAAAAACAACAGTTTTATTTTTCATGTCCTGCATGGTAAATATTATGATCTTCTGCTAAAAGCATCCAATTTGAGTCCATTTCACTTTGCTGATGTTCAAGATGTCAATAGGTAGTCAATTTTTTCCAGTTCTCCCAGTGTGGAACATTCCCATGTTCATGCTTCTTAAATTCCACGCTCTCATTGTAATATTGTTTTTACAGCTTAGATTTTCTTTTCCTGAACATCAGCACCAGCAGTTAGATGTCCTGAAGGCTTTGCTTCAATCACATCATGTGTAGTCTGAATGATCTTCAACATATGGAATGTTCTGTAACCTGAAGTATCCATCATCTGGCACTATATCATCAGCCACTTTATATTGTCTAGCTATGTGATTTTTCTTGGTGAATTTATCACACATAGCATGGTATGATGCCATCACTGTAGTCACTAAAATGGTCATGGCCTCTAGGGTTTTCTTTTATTGCTACTACCCGATTGAGATATTTGTTCACTTTAATTGGGTAGCTTGGATGATTTTCATGCCTTGGGTGATCTTGCTGGGAGTCTATACTTTTGGCATACACTCCTAGCACTCTTTGTTTATTCAAGTAAATAGAGGTGTATATGATGAAAGAAATGTTGGCTAACAGATGACTTTACACAGCAAAAAAATAATGTGTGGGAGAGAGACATCTTTTACAGGTAGTCCTCAATTTATGGCCACAATTGACCCCAATATTTCTGTTGTTAAGTGAGATAGTTGTTAAGTGCCCCATTTTACAACCTTTCTTGCCACAGTTGTTAAATTAATCACTACAATGGTTAAATTAGTAAGTGAATCTGGTTTCCACATTGACTTTGCTTGTCAGAAGGTTGCAAAAGGGGATCACATGACCCCGGGACGCTACAAACGTCATAAATGTCAGTTGCCAAGCATCTGAATTTTGATCATGTGACCATGGGAATGCTGCAAAAGTTGTAATGGTGAAAAACGGTCATAAGTCACTTTTTTCAGTGCTGTTGTAATTTTGATCTGTCACTAAATGAATTGTTGTAAGTTGAAGACTACCTGTATTCTGGAGGCTAGAATTCACCTGAAAGAAAATAAATGTAAGCTTTATTTAGGATACAATATGATGATATAAAGTGTGTGTTATTTAAGTTAATCTATATTCATAAGCCAGTAATGTGTTCTCCTTCATCAGTGAAAAAGAGTGATTGAGGTAGTAGAAGAAAGAAGAAAAAAAAGTGACAAAAGATTGTCAACCCAGAGAAGTACTCAGAAAGGAGAAAAAAAAGTAAATATGTAAGTCTGTATCTTTGGCAGAAACCTTTTTGGAGTTTCTTGTGTTATATTCTTTTATCCTCAGACTTTTCATACTTTCAAGATTTTAAACAACAACAGAACACAATGCTAATCTTTATTTATTTATTTTTTAATCCCATTTATATCCCGCCCTTCTCCGAAGACTCAGGGCGGCTTACAATCTAAAGCACAAATCAATGTGCTTAGCACATTTAAAGCAAGTTTGGGTTTCTGGATATTTTTATGTGCTGAAACTGTGAAGAGATACAGTATGAGGACTGTTGAAAATGAGAAAATTGGTTTGCTTTTGGCTGGCCTGTTAGTTTATTTGTATGCTGTGTATACTTCATTACTGCTGTATATCAGAAAGCTTTATATTTTGACTGATTCTGTGTATCCAAAAATGTTTTACATATTTGTGTATACTTAATGTAGTTGACAACTGTATTTTGTAAATAATTCCATACATGTGTGTAGATGTAGGTGGACCCAAGTATAATTTTTTTGGAATTATATTCAAAGGATATACAGCCCTAAAAGTCTTTTAGTGATTTTATGTAGGCTTACATGTTACCATTTCTTCAGGAGCTTCTCTATATTAAGAGAATTTCTGAGCCGTTAGCCACTGAGCTTCGCATAATGTTGCTAAAATTACAAACAAACATTGAAAAGAAAATCAGAATAGTGATCTTAGGCTGTAGTAAAGTTTTAAAAAAGAATTATTGCAGAATTATTTTCAAATAAAACTTCTACAGGCATTAGAGAGTACAGTGTTCTTTTTTTTAAAAAAAATCCCAAACTCAGGTTTACACTTAATCTTCCAGAAATATTACTGCTGAAAGGTTATTTCAATCTTCTTTTCTCAATAGAAGCAGAAAGAGAGAAAAAACTGATTATCTGCTTGGATAAAAGAATATATAAAAAGATGACAATTTAATTAATAGCAAGAGCTAATGATTCCTACACTTCAATCACTTACAGATTGTGTAAATGATTAAATCTTACTACTAGCATTAAATTGACATATTTTTATATGTCCTATTGTTGGAGCAGGTAACTATTTTTGTGACAGCTGCAAAATAAAAAAGGTTTTTTTTTAAAAAAAAGAATGATAAAGCTTTCCATTCAGTGTTGAAGCTTGAAAGAGAAAAAAACACCAACATTCATAATTCTCTCCTTTTTCCTTCTCTTTTTTATTCACTAAAATACAGTACACGGTGGCTCAGTGGGTTAGGACGCTGAGCTTGTCGATCAGAAGGTCGGGAGTTTGGCGGGTCAAATCCCGAGTGGCACGTAACAGAGTGAGCACCTGTTACTCGTCCCAGCTTCTGCCAACCTAGCAGTTCGAAAGCACGTAAAAATGCAAGTAAAAAAATAGGTACCACTACGGTGGGAAGGTAACAGCATTCCGTGCTCCTTTGGCGTCTAGTCATGCCGGCCACATGACCACGGAAACGTCCTCAGACAAGCGCTGGCTCTTCAGCTTTGAAACGGAGATGAGCACCGGCCCCTAGAGTTGGAAACGACTAGCACGCATGTGCCAGGGAACCTTTACCTTTACCTTTATGAGTATTCTTCCTAATTTAAGTGAAAGAGTTATACAACTTCTTCTCTGCTAGTGAAATAAAACTTATTGAATATTCTTTTATCTCAGTGTTTCCAAATCATGGCAACGTCAAGATTTGCAAACATTAACTTCTAAAATTGCAAGTTATCCTGATTACTGCTGAGAATTCTGGGAGCTGAACTATCTACAGTACATCAGGAAAGTGCCAAATTTGAGTATGTACTTCAAAGTCAATTCCACTGCAGTTTAATTTGGCTGGAAGAGGAGTTCAAATTGTATATCTCAAAGAGATATGATCATCATTTTGACATAGAAACAGAAGAAATAAGTCAAAACAGTGAACATCAAGGTCACTATTGTCTACACTGATTATTCAAAAACTCTTTATGTTTTCATGCTGCATTTGGAAATGCCTAATACTGAACCTAGAATTTTTGGCTTACAAATCACCCAGTGTTACTGGCCTTGATCCCTTTCAGAAAGCTCTTCATTCTTCCCAGTGGACCTTGAAAGTTTACTTGAAATTTCCAAGGATGTTTTTGGGGACATTATATTCTTTTATACCATATTATTCAAATTATTACCTTCACATATCTTCCCATGTTTGCATGGCAGCTTGCTTTGTTCTGCTGACTTGGTTTAATTGTGCATAAGCATCTATTTGTAGGATGGAAATCTGAAAGTAGTAATGTGTAACTCATAAAAAAATTAAGAACATTCTAAAATGGCCGTTAAGTTTGAACTACCCATCTATACAGTGCAAGCGTCTGTTCACTGCATCTATGCATGATTTACCACTCGCTCCTTTAGAATCCTATCTAAGTTTTAGTTCTTATTTTGCTTTACTTGAAAGAGATTTGTTTTTATCTTACCTTGGTTTTGCATGAGTTCCTATGAGATCATTCAAAGTCACTTTTAGTAAGAAGAGAAAGTGGAATCATTTGTGTGTATTTCTGCTTCATTTTTCCCTCTTCTAATCAACAATAATCAGACACTCACCCAGAATGACAAACCAGGTAAATTAACAGATACTGTAAAAGGCCAAATGTAATCCCTGAGGGAATGTATTCTACAGGTTGTTTCCAATGCTGGAAGGATCCTGTATCATAAAAGAATAATAAAGGAGGGTCTCTCTGCTTCCCTTAACAAGTGGGAGTCCTTAAATAATCAGGTCCATATCAGGATTGTTTGAAACAGTATATGGTATTACAGGTCCATGCCAACTTCCAAATCTCTCCCAGGAAGCAAGTAGCAATCATCACAGACTTTCACAACAAGCACAATGTGTTTGTTGTACTTTGTTTCACTTTATTTATTTAAAATACTTAGGTAGCCGGCCAACCTACAAAATGCAATTCTGGGCAGCTCAAAACAATAAAAATTGGATGTATGAAACATAGTAGCTAGGATGATACACTATCATATTTTATACCATCAACAACATTAGACATTTTTCAAGAGTGTGCTGCAGTTGTGCAACAAGATGTCACCAGGGTGGGCAAGATGATCACTTGTTTCCTTTGTAGAGAAAAGAACACATGAAGATCAAAACAGCAACACCTAGGCTGGAGTTTTATAAGGAACCTTTATGCATTTATACACATCACTAATTAATTTGTCTTATGCAGGTTATTTTCATGTTCTTGTTGCCAGTAAGTTTCTAAATATGGACATTTTCTGTTGAAAAAAATCATACATATTGTCCCAAATGTTAATAGTTGCTTTCAGCTTGCCAAACACTGATTAATCACCTCCACTTTTGCTTTCTCTCTGGGTGCTTATAAGACTTTGTTTTGGACTTTCTAGTTCTAATTCAAACAACCCAAATATAAACAAGATATAAGGACCTTTGCTCAACCTACTTAAATAACCATAGACACCATATAGTGAAATAAAAGAGAAGCCCTTGTCAAATAAATGATTGCAAATCTGTTAATCACTGTGAAGCCTTTCATCTCCCATTATGGCTTAGTGCAAAATGCATCAGCTTTTCTCATGACCGTTTATAATCCTTCAAACATGAAGAGGACAAATATTATGTGCTGCTGGGTGAAGGAAACGTGCTGTTTTGTTTTGGATGGGATTCAAGTAAGAGGTGCAAAGTTAATTCATCAAGCTGTTTCTTTGCAAACAGTGAATGGTGAGAATATGTTGATGAATCAACATTGGCAGTGCCTTGCTTCAAGTGCTTGAATCACCTGGAAGCTTTGTGAAAGCTCTAAGTAGATTTATGCCATAAGCTGTCCTACAGTCTCCTAGAATTTTTTTCTCTTATAAGAGATCTTGCAAAGGGAAAGCTAGATTAGTCTATGGTAGCCCAAAATCAAAAAAAGGAATAACATTCTTCTTCTTCTTCTTCTTCTTCTTCTTCTTCTTCTTCTTCTTCTTCTTCTTCTTCTTCTTCTTCTTCTTCTTCTTCTTCTTCTTCTTTCTCTTCCTCCTCCTCCTCCTCCTCGTCCTCCTCTTTGGGTGTTGAGGAAGATACAAAGTTCTTTTCTAAATAACACATAATAAAGCATAAACTTTTATAAACTATAGTTTACTTTTTTGGATACTTCCATTGCTCCTAACAATGGGAGAAGAATTCATAAATCCTAGACATATATGTGGATAACAAATTTCAAATTGAATTTATCACCAAATTTGATGATAATTCAGAAGTCTCAGTCATTTAGATTACATTATTTTAACTTTTGGTTAGATACTCACTAACTATTTTAGCTCTAATAGAATAGTAACTAAGTATTTGTAAATAGCATGTTTTGAATAGTGTTCATGTGGAAACAAAAAATGAAGTGAGTCTCTCTGAGGATAGTTCTTTAAGCAAACAAATACCTTTTCTCTCTATGGGAGGTCCAAAAAAAGGGTTTTTTTTTTTTAATTCCTAACCCTGATATCAATATCGAACTAAACTACTGTATGTAATTTACAATATCGTGGTTTCCTAGCTTTCTTAGTAAGATTCTTGATGCCTTTTAAAAAAAAATGAGGCACTGTATTTCTAACTGGGAGAAGTATTCAGTTTCTGTTGACAAAACACTTGACCAGTTTGTTGATCAATAGCAAACACCATATTGATAGCTTGTCATTATCTCATGGTTCTCAACAAAGATTACCTTGCCTTCTCTAAGCCTTGCTTCAAAGTGGAAACCAATAAAACCTAGTGTCTGTCAATCTTGGAAGTTAGACAGTTGGCAAACAACATGCTATCTTTATTGGCAAATCCATTATTTTCTCACTCTATTGAGTGGATCAGCTGTAAGCCAGGGGTTTTTCCTTTTTTTGTTTTTTTGCATTCCACCTTAAATAAGGGCAATTCAATGTCCATTTATGTATTTGTATATTTTTCTTTTTTTAATCTACAAAAATAATCCAGTCACACAATGTCCTATACCCTTATTTTTTTAATGTGTTTGTTGAGCAACCCATAAATGGTCTGTCTTGCTGAGAATGTTGACCAAGATCCACAAATTTAATGGCACAATTCATGCTCCATGTAGCTAAGCTATAATTGAATCAACCACATTATAATTTTGAGTAATGTATAGAAAAAGCCAGTAAGGTCTCTTGTAATCCTATTCTAGCTCTCCCACAAGGCCTAAAATTAGATGGGGACTTGGTAGTTAAACATTTATGGCTACAATTTCTAATATTCTGTCTGCTGCCATCCCTTAATTAGTTTTGTTCTTCACACAGTGGAAGAGGAAGCAGTGGAGATGATAATGGGTAAGTGTTCTGCATTTTCATTTACTATTACTTTCAAATATATATTTTCATGGTCAAAGAATGTTTCATGAAGATGACAAAGCCACCTGATGTATAACAATTAACTTAGGTTACATGCTATTTCAAATTTGTTAGAACTTTCTTTAGAAAAAACCTCCCTTTTTCTGACCCTGTAATCCCTTAATTTTTTATTTTTTTTTTTAATTCCATTTATATCCCGCCCTTCTCCGAAGACTCCGGGTGGCTTACAAACTGGCCGGATGCCCTTCCTGATGCCATGCAGAGTTTGCAGCAGATTTTTTTTCTTTGCAACCTAGGAGAGAGAAACATCTGCCACTATCTAGAATTGAACTCTCAACCTTCTGAATGGGAGCCATCATGCTGCTCTAAAGCTTTCTTTAGATATATGTTAAAAATTAAGCAGTTTGAAAATTCATTCAGTTCTCCTTAAAGATTCAAAACTTAGAATTTCTAGGTTAATTAAAACAAACTAGAATTTCTAGGTTAATTAAAACAAACTAAACAACAATAATAATAAGACAAAAAAACCTCTAGCATTTTTGAGGTCCATGGATGGACCAGCAAAAAAGGAAAAGACGGTGGAAGAGAAGAATCAGATGTTTATTTTTATTTTTTTATTTTTTTTATTTTAATTCCATTTATATCCCGCCCTTCTCCGAAGACTCAGGGCGGCTTACAAGCTTAGCAGTAGCCTTCATTCTATGTATATGCCTGCTTATTAGGGCTTTCACACACACCCCAAGCGGCATTATTACAAAGTCAGCTTAATTGCCCTCAACAATCTGGGTCCTCATTTTACCTACCTCGGAAGGATGGAAGGCTGAGTCAACCTTGAGCCTTGTGGGATGCGAACCTGCACTAATTGCAGGCAGCTGGTGTTACTTAAGGAGGCATTAGCCCACTGCTCCACCAAGGCTCCATGTTTGTCATTTCAGCAATCCACCAGTGAAATGGGATAGGGTGGAGGCTCAGGGAGAGAGAGATTCACCATTCTGAAGCTAATCCTGCACTGTGAAAGAAAAGGACAGGGAACTGAAGTGAGAGGTTGTTCTCATCACAGTGCACACCAGCCCATTTAGAATGGAGGCATTGCCTGCAGATGAACAAAGCACACCAGGCAGATGGCTCAGCATGACTTATGCTAGCAGAGAAAGAAGAATAAAGCAGAGATCCATAATGACTGGGAGTGGGTTGTAGATGATGTTTTTCATTCATGACCTTGAAAAACAGTTAGTGGGCTGCCCAGTTCCTGGTAGATGTTTTGAACCCCATAAAAGGATATGCTTATGTAAGAACCTCAATATAATACAAACTGGTCATGCAGTATCATAGAGGAAAAACACTATATAACAGTAGAAAATCCCTTCTTCTCAAGGAGGTAATGGAAGTCATGTAACATCTCATACCTGGGACGTAACATACAGTAATGTATCATTCATATCATGCTCTGAGAAGTTAAGGGTAGAAGACATAGGCCCTCCTTGTAATAGAGCAAGCAGGATGGGTCTCTGCCATTGCTGAACTTCTTATATCAATCCATATGGTTATGAAGGGCTTGTTTACCCTCTCTTCCCCCCCACCCCATATTTCCAGCTATGCTTTGTTTAAAAAAAGTGCTTTAATGCACATGCAATAAAAAATAGGCTACTTCTGAAATTAACTAAATTCAAAGTTTGTTTCACCAAACCCAGGGCCTAGAATTAAAATTAAACTTCACATCTTGAATTACTCACTTGTGAGCAAAAGAATATTAACATAACCCGTTTACATTTACATGAGATATTCCTTTCTTGACTACATAAAGAGCAACATGACATGCTCTATATCTGCAAAACTGGATCTTGCAATTTAATTTACTTAAGCAGTAATCTTTTATTTCTTCCTGAAACATAAGCCTTTATCTTTACAGCTTTACTATACTTTGTGCTCTTAGTTTAAATCCGCACAGGATATGATTATCTCTAGAAAAAGGAGCACTGCAGTGTTCTCTGCTCTATAAGAATTAATTGAGATAGATAAAGATACATAGGTAGAGAGAAAGAGAGATAAAGAGACTACAAATTAGCAATACAGAGAACTTACAAATTAGCAAAGTTTTTTTTATTTATCTGTGTTTAATAACATGTTTAGAGTTTAATGGCCCTGCCATTGTAAACAATGAAGCAATAATAATAATACTGATGATGATGATGATGATGATGATGATGATGATGATGGAAGGGACCTTGGAGGTCATCTAGTCCAACCCCTGCTCAAATGGCTGTCCAGTCTCTTCTTAAAAACCTCCAGTGTTGGAGCATTCACTGCTTCTGGAGGCAGGTTGTTCCACTGGTTAATTGTTCTAACTGTCAGGAAGTTTCTCCTTACTTCTAGGTTGCTTCTCTGCTTTATTAGTTTCCATCCATTGATTGCTGGGTTCTAAGGATTCATGTTTTATGATATTTCCATGGGTTCAAGAGTTGTAGGCACAGGCAAACTGGTAAAGAAACATCAATTTTACCCTTTAGATTAGAAGAAATGTGTGGGATCCATCTGCTTCAAAGGCATGAGCCAGAAGTCTGGAAACAGTTTTATGCTAGGTTAGTTGGTTTAGGCAGCTCATGAAAACAAACAAACTTGGCCACTAGTTTCCCTAATTTGACATAATCCCTGGATAGTGATATATCACATAATTACTTTTACGTGCCAAAAAGATTTCATTTAACAGAAGACTTTCATAGAATTTCATACTTCATGAAATAGAAGGATATTCCCATGATCCCAAGATACATTAATATAATGATAATGTTCTTAACCGTTGACTATATTACCTTGAGACTAACTGTTCTACTGTTAATTTATATTAAGTAGCATTTTAATGATATAGTTTCATAGATGTCTTGCCTTTGATGGATGTCTTCTGTTTTAAACAGCTATGTTATTTTTTTTTGTTATTGTTTCTCCTCCCCAAAAGAGAGAAAACAAAAACTGTTCATTAAGGAAAGGTGAACTATACTTGCTTGGCAAAATCTGATAAGTGCTAGGAACCTTCTCCCCAGAAGCATTTCATATTATTAGGAAATACTTCATGAAATGCTATGCACCATAAAATTTCCAGGCTCCCATTCTTTCTAAAAATGAAAATATGTGGCCCATTTCTGAACTACAATTCCCAAGAACCCTGCTGCATGGGTATTTGAAAAAAACACTGGGACCTGTCTTTCTTTAAGACCTGTGGACTTCAACACCCTGAATTGCCCAGCCAACCGTGCATGCTACGGAACACTGGGAGTTGAAGACCACAAGTCTTAAAGTTGCCAAAGTTGGACACCCCTGCTGTAGGATGTGGTTGGATTGATTTGCCCCCCGACTTCTTAAGTCATTGTGATATCTACCCCTGATTCACTTGGGATCAATTCATGAGAACACCACATCCACTACTTTTGAACTAGAACTGCATCAGGTATAAAAATTGAGAAAAGTAGATATGGAATAAGTGGAAAACATTTTAAAAGTTAGAAGCTGAAGATTATGCTTACCACTTAGAGAATTAGAAAAGTTGAGGGCTTTCAGCTGCAAGTAATGCAACTTTTCCAGAAATTGTTTTGAAAAAATATTTTTTTTGCAGGGAGATTGAAGATCCTGACTACTTCCTAAACAATTATTGATACCATTTTAACTGGTACCCAGATATCACAGCATGCAGAAAGATTTGGGTGATACACCCAAATTTATGATTTTGAACCTTTTGAACCTTTTCTCCTGATTATGCTGGAAGAACGTCTGGGCTGAAACTTCCTATGTGGGATATACTTTCCCTTCAATTTTAATCTCATTTTGCCCAAAAAGTAAAGCAGCAACAGACATTTTAAAATTTCACCATTATAGCTCATGGCTGAATCTTTTACAGAATTGAATTTCAAATTAGTGTTAACCAGGTCTCACCTTCAAATTTCTATCTTACCTTCTATCTTGGCTGATTCATATACATCTAATGATGTTTGGTAACGAATACTGCTCTGAGTTACCTAACTAAGTGTTCTTTAACAAAGAAGGCTTCTAAATGCAGATGGAATCTTTGTATTACACAGCCACATTTGGAAAATTTTCTCTTAAAAAGAATGTCTGGTTATTCCCCTGCCTGAGGAAGAGAAAACATAACCAGGTGGGAACATTGGATAGCTCAAAATTCTTTTTCTGCCTGACAGACAAAAGAAGATAAAAGAAACCTTGCTTAAAAAGCAGAGACATGGCTTTACAGAGTCTGCAAGACCTTTGAACAGTACAAGTCAGATCTGCCCCAGTTCTTATCATCTAATCAAATACAGCTCACCAGGCAGCCTTCAAGGGAATCAGCAACACCCCAATTTTTAAACCTAATTGGAATGACAATAATGAGATACTCACATTACGTAAAATGGTGCTGGCTAATTGGTTGTTTAGAAAGTCATAAACATTTCATCTGCTGCTGTTCAAGCATCAAGATATGAGCAGGCAAAATAGCTAAAACTCAAATTCATAGGAAGGCACATTTGAAATCTTTTAGTCTATACATCCTATTTTTTTTGAGAATCAAGGCAGTAATGACTGCTATTATTATTTATTAAACTTGTATGCTTCCCAAGTCTCAATGACTCTAGGCATCTATAGAGGGCTTAATGTTAGATTCACTTGAACTAGTTTATCACTGCTCTGGATATGAGACACATAGGGAAGAGCTGACTGCATTAGATCCCAAGCCATTCCTTTTTGTTATGATGTACCACAAATTACCCAGAAATTGTGACAGTACAAATTTATATGCCAAAAGCAATAAAGAATTATCATTTCAGAGGCAGCAATAATACTCTTATAGATCATGTTCATGTAGTAATATCCTTGAGACTCAGTGAAGAGGAGAAAAAGATTTGATTTTCGTATTTGCATAAATGCAGTTAAACATGTTCTCAGCAGTGCTGAATAGCTTAAGACTTAAAGTGGGATTTAAGCAACCTATCTATCCACCAATTGGGGCAAACAAAGCATGCAAACAGATACCACTGTTTGCAGAGGCTATTCTATTCTATGTGTGACCCTTGTCATAGATTATCAAAACAATTTAAAGGTTTAAAGGGCTGATTTAAATCTCTTCTAGCATTGATCTTATTCATTTATGTTGATTTCCCAAGGACTACTACGTAAGTGGGAAAGTAATGTACACGAATTCTGTTGTATATTTGACAGAATATTTATAATTGGCATTGGACAGAAAATGCTGTATAGCCAGGACAAAACTGCTACATTTATAAACTTAGATTCTTTTCGACCTAAAGGGTTATTTTTTTTAGCAAAGTCCCCAAATTTGTTTGTTTGTTTTAATGTTTTTGCCTCAACGTTTTAGCTCAGGGTTGCTGAAAGAGAAAATAAAGCCACGATCAAAATCCACATCATCAGAAGTTCAAGCTGAGATTGGAACTGATCTTCCATGGTATTAACAGAACGGGGATTTTTTTTAAAAAAAACACCATCCTTTCCACTTGGGGGATTCAGAAACAGAAAATGGATAGAGCAGAGACTAGATGTACTGTCCAGGCTGCAAGGAGGGGGGGGGGAAACATATCCTTTTTGATTTGGTTTTTGTTTCTATTGCCTTTCTATGTCACTGTTCTGCAAATGACCCCAGACCAATCTAATTCAAATCATCCACAGCACCACATTCATTAACCTAAGAGCCATAAAACCTAAGCCTTTTTGTACAGTGATGCACAGGTTTTTAGGAGCAGCAAAATCATTGGCTCTGTGGATGAGACTCCTGGTAATAACAGGAATCAGGAAACTTCAAGCCACTCTGTGTTCCTCCTCATCTCCTAAAGTACCCTGGAAAAGCAAAAGAGCAAGGCTATGACAAACAAGGTCAAAATCATAATCTGTTTCCAACACCAGTGATGAAGCTCATATTTACTGAAGCTTTACAGAGCCCAGAACAATGGTGTCAAAGTAGCATCTATTGTTAAGAGCTCCCTCTAAAGCCAATTTTCATTTTTTAATTAGCATAACAGAGTTGGGAGGAACCTTGGAATCCTTCTAGTCCAACACCCCCCCCCACACACACACACATGCATAAGCAGGAGACTCTATACCAGGTGTCCTCAACCTTGGCAACTTTAAGACTTGTGGACTTCAACTCCCAGAATTCTGGAAGTTGAAGTCCACAAGTCTGAAAGTTGCCAAGGTTGAGGACACCTGCTCTATACTATTCTGGACAAATGGCTGTCCAGTCTCTTCTTAAAAACCTCCAGTGAGGGAGCAACCACAACTTTTGAAGGCAAGCCGTTCCATTGGTTTGTTGTTCTCACTGTCAGGAAGTTTCCCTTTAGTTCTAGGTTTTCATTTTATGTTCATTTTTATGTGAAATCAAAGCACTTAAGATTTGTCTTTTTAGTATGGGGAGAAGGAAGAAGAGACCGCACTCAAATTCTGCTTCACAGATTTCACTCAAGCCTACTACAGCTCAAAATTGACAGATATCTAAAAAGCAAAGAGCTACTTGCTGTCAGTAACCAAAGTCCCTTTATTTTTTTGGACCACAACACTAATAAATATGACCCCCTTGAATGAGAGCTTCAGTGGGGAAGATGGCGGGAAGTCAGAGATTGTTCCTGCTCCCACTGCTTATTTGCCTTATTTGCCTGTCAATCAAGGAAGTAGAGGAGTGATTTCTGATACCACCTGAGAGTTTCCCACAAGTAAAGATATTGAGGAAGCCAGCTGGAAAATGGAAATTACCACTTCTGCAGCTCCCACTGTTGCGTCCAATCAATTGGCAGCAAGGCCAACAGGCAAGCAATGATTGGCTGTTTTGGAACTGATGCTAAAATATGAAATCTCTTCATAGGGATGAGTTAGGAGCACAATGGTTCACAAGGTTAGGATGCTGGGTTGGAGGTTAGCAAGTCCATGTTCGGGACCTTAGTGCTGTTGTGGGATAGGGTGAGCTTCTCTTCTTCACTCCAGCTTCTGTCAGACCCATGAAAGGAGCCCCAAACTGGTTATGGCATCAGCTAAATCTTTCAACCTGGAAGCACCTTGGTGCTTTTGATGAGTGTGATATGATAAGGAGGAGTGTTGAGGGAATGATGAGTGATTGACTCAGATGCCTGGATTGTAGGGGCCCTTGTGGACTCTCCTATATGGAAATGAGGGTGCAATTCTATATCTCCCTTTGTTCTTGCTCCCCTCAGAAAAGTGGCAGGCATTTCCTGTCATGGCCCCATCAGATCCTGGTTTGGAGGAGGAGGAGAAGGAGGAGGAGGTTGAACCAGGACCATCCAACAAGGATGGCACGTCTCCCTTGGAATGTTTAGAGAGGCCAGGGGCTGAGGACAATGCTGTTCCAGGCCCCTCAGGCGTTGGGGGAGATGGTCAACCGGATGGAGAGCTGCCTGCCCTTCCAGACATAGGGAAGGATCAGCTGTAGACAGGCAGTGGTGTTGAGAGGCAACAGATCCCCTCTGATGAGGAACAGCTACCTACCCACTTGATCCAAGGGCACCAAGAGTAGGGTGGAGGCTGCTCGGGAGCAGGTTGCCCCACCCCTCCTCTCAAGGAACACCTCACATGGGTTTCCTTAAGCTGAAGCTAGGGGAGACTGTCTTTGTCGGGCACAGTTGTTTGCTTTGGCTTACACCCCCTCAGCTTTGGAAAAACTAAGTTTTGACTCGTGTGTCTGCCTGTGCTTTGCCTTTGTTTTGCAAACTTGCCTTTTGCCTCATGGACTTGCTTTGCCTCATGGACTGGCCTTGCCCTGTGGACCTTGACTCTGGGCCTTGCCCCATGAAATGGCACCTTCTCTTTGGACTTCCCCGCTGCCTTTGCAAATTGGTTTTGTTGTTTACTGGCTTTTGTTTGTGTGATTGAGGCAGCTGCTTTCAGGGCAGTGTGGGGTGCAGCCTTAGGAGCCATTTAGGGCTATTTGTTGTGGAATTTAACAGAGCAATAATGGACTCTATCGAAGCCTACCTAGGCAACCCGGATGATAACAATTCCATGGGGGGGAGTAGGAGTAGGAGTAGGAGTGATTTCTGATGTTCTCTGCCAACTTTTCATAAGCAATGTCAGTGGGGAGGTTGGCAGAAAGTTACATCTACTCCCACTGCTTTTTTGCCTGCCCTATTCATTCTGCTTCTCTGTTGAGATAAAGAAATATCTCTAAAAGGCTAACCCAATGGGCCATGAGTTTTCTAGTTGATATTTAAAAACAATTTTTAAACACCTCCCTACATATAATTTGCCTGGCTTATTTTTCCATTTTATATCTGGCTTTTGAAGTTGTTGCTTATCAGATAGAAGCGAATCATAAAGCTAATCTCCAAACTGTCAGAAGCTCAACACTTTGAATTCTGCAAAGTAAACTGCTGTTAAAAACATAGGAATTAAATCTCTTGTTACTGACATATTTTAGAAAACAGGCAACATTAGGCTGGAAGGCTAGACAAGAATTTTATTGTTTCTTTCCAGCATCAATATAGCAGGAATAGGAAATGTACTGCAGGGACTTGTCTAGACCATCTCTAATTGAATGGAAGAGGAAAAAAAAGTTATTAAATAATACAACATTGTTCAAACACTTCTTAACTGGAAACCATAAACACAATAAAAGGAGTCACATTCTTAGTTACTTGTCAATTTGTATCAGAGTGTTCTAAAACTGAAAGTGTATGAATGTTTTGGTGTCACCCTGGAAAAAAAAGAGGCTGACCCATTTTATGACCATGTCTAGCAGTAAACATTTCAAAGAGTAGAACAAAAGCAACATCAAAAATCACCAATGACCAAAGCAAACCAACCAATAAAAAAGTAATACAGACCTATGTACTGGGTCACAGAGGACAAATGCAGAGTTAATCCAAGGATAGTTTAAGGATCAAAATCCAGATAAATTCAGGCCAGAAGTTTCTAGTATTTTACTTACGCTGCAAAAATAGATAGATAGACAGATAGACAGACAGACAGACAGATAGAAAGATAGATAGATAGATAGATAGATAGATAGATAGATAGATAGATAGATAGATAGATAGATAGATAAACAAATATAGCATAGCTGAACAATCAGCTGAAGCTTCAGTTTGCAGAAAAGGAATGTCTCCCAATGTGGGAAACACACACACACACACACACACACACATATATACATATACATATACATATACATATACATATACATATACATACATATACATATACATATACATATACATATACATATACATATACATATACATATACATATACATATACATATACATATACATATACATATATATATATATATATATATATATATATATATATATATATACTGTATATATACTGTATATATATATATATACTGTATATATATATATATATGTTTTCTGAGGTTTTCGCAGGTGTTTGTATGTAGATCTTTGGTCATTCGGTTTTTTTCCCCACGTAGAATTGAAGATATAAGAGCAACATTTCGACAAAATCTCATCCGTCATCCTCAGGCTGGTGGCTTCAGCCTATATAATGCCTATCAATTTGGAAAATATTACCAAACAGGTCCTCAAGTTCTGAAGCTGCAGAGGACCTGACTCAGAGACAGAGCCTTCAAATGGAAAGAATTTCAAATTAATTTACTAAAGAATAACTGTTCTGTCAAAATAAAACCAAGAATACAACATGAAACTGTACAGGAAGTCATAAAGAATATTCAGAATATCATCTTCAGATCTGCACGTCTCTTTTCCTGCTTATAAAGAGCCATAAATAGTGAAGGAATGTGAAAGCTGTTCCAGGATGAAAGACACAGTAAATGAAATTTCAGTGCTGGGAAAAATTATAAGCATAAAGAAGAGACTCAAAATAATGCTGCCTTGATGGTACAAGAGAAGATAGAGGGAAATTATGACAGCTTTCACCATTCTGTTGTTAATCCCTACATTAGAGTTCCAATGGTCCTTGCAGTGTCTGTTTTCTTACTTCAGGAATGTATGAATAATTTATGGCAAGTGACATGAAAGTGAAACTTCTGGGGATACTTCAGTGATATCTTGGAGAAATCAGTTACTGCATATGTCACAATAAGAGACTTGTATCTGGTGTCAAGGGTAGAAGTAGTACAGCAGAATCATGACTGGGGAATACTTGATTGCCTCAACATCTGGATGAGTTGCCATCATCGAAAGAAGCATGTGTTCTGCTTAGTATTGGAGAATTCTACAAAAGAATATCAAGCCATCTGCTCATCACTTGGAGAAAAAGTGTCAGGCAACAAGACAGTGATCCCAAGTGTACACAATAACAGATGAAGAAGAAACAAATCAATGTTTTGAAATAACTTAGTCAATTGAGACCTAACTCCAAGGAAATGTTGTGGAAACCTGAAATGAGCAATCCATGGTGGAAGACACTCAAATGTTATTGATCTGAAGCAATTGATCTCTCTCTCACACACACACACACAGAGAGAGAGAGAGAGAGAGAGAGAGAGAGAGAGAGAGACAGACAGACAGACAGACAGACAGACAGACAGACAGACAGACACAGACACAGACACACAGACACACAGACTATATATATATATATATATATATATATATACAGAGAGAGAGAGAGACAGACAGACAGACAGACAGACAGACAGACAGACACAGACATAGACACACAGACACACAGACTATATATATATATATATATATATATATATATATATATATAGAGAGAGAGAGAGAGAGAGAGAGAGAGAGAGAGAGAGAGAGAGAGAGAGAGAGAGAGAGAGAGAGAGAGAGAGAGAGAGAGAGAGAGAGAGAGAGATGCTCAGATATTTATTTTGACCAAGGTATGTTATGCTTTCAGAATGTGGGTAGTGACAGTTTTAAAAATTATGAGAGCCAGAACCTATGTCTATGTCTCTCTGTGCCAAAATCTATTACATTTCTGTATTATTACTTTTATCATCAATCAATCAGTTAGCTACTCTTTGCTAGTAGAGGTAGAATGGAAAAGTCAAATAATCAAACAACTGTTTCTGTAAACTGGTAATCATTCAATCCAAGTTTACATAATAAATGCTTCTCACTTTAAATCAAAATTAAGGCTGACCAACTTAATGAAAGTTTATCTATTTAACCAGGACTGTAGACAGCACTGATGTAAATAAATAATTGCTTCAGAGAACACCTTTCCCCATTTATATCTATCCATCCCAGCAGGTCCAGCAGGAAGGGCATGTGGTGGAAACCATTAATGATTCAATGTCATCTAATGGGACCATTAGGGGAACCATTTATGCAATGGAACCCTCCATCTGGAAGATCATTCTCTCTGAAGTTAAATTAATGGCAACCTTTATCAAGCCCCATATTGTGTAGTGGGTCCGACGCAAGAGAGACGCCAGCCGGTGTGTGAGTTCAGCTCTTTATTGGAAGGGGAAGTGAACTGAGGAATGAGGGCTACCTGGCCTCCTTATATACCTGGCCAGGTAAGCTAACAGCCAATGGGGTTGGCCCTAGGTTTCCCGCCGAAACTGTCCAGGCCAACGCCCCCTGAGGGCTGTTGCTATGCAGATGCCTGCATACATAACACCCCTCCTCCCTTAGAGAAGACCCACATAACAACAACAACATGCAACTACTATAACTATGAGTATCTATATAAAAAAAACAGTGGTGTCCTTGTGTGAGGGTCACTTGCACACATAGTCCGAAAGGAAGGCTGGTGTCCTGTGTGGACGGGTGGATCGTCTGTTTGTGCTTGGCCCCTGGGCTTGGACCGTGGGTTCCTGAGGCCTTTGTGCAGGGCTGCAAGGAGCCGGCATCAGGAAGTCCTCCTCCTCTGGTCCCTGCCCTGTGACATCCTCAGCTGGGTTGACCCCTCCTGGAGTGTGGTCCTCCTGTTGATCGTGTGCATTGAGTTCAGGGACGTGTGTGACACGCTCAGGGGCGTGTGTGACGTGCTCAGGGACTCTTCCTCTGAGCTGATCGATGTGTCGCCTTATGCGTCTGTCCCCCTCCACCCCTACAATGTACGAAATGGGTCCTGTTTTCCCGACCACTGTCCCCGGAACCCAAGGATGTCCAGCCCCATAGTTCCTTGCCCAGACCAGGTCCCCCAGGTTGAGGACCCTGTGTGTGGGTGATGATGGCAATGGTGATGGTAGTGATGCTGGTGGTGATGGTGATGATGGTGATGATGGTGATGTTGCCCTACCGGTTTCGGCTGCTACCCGGTCTGGGTGTAGGCGGTCCAGCTTGGTGATGAGGCGCCGTCCCCATCGCAGTTCTGCTGGGCTCTTGCCAGTAGCCACGCATGGTGTTGTGTGTTGGGCTAGTAAAAATTTGGCCAGTCTGTGGTGCCAGTCCCCGCTGATGATGCGCCGGAGTGCGTCTTTGGTCGTCCTTACCATCCGTTCGGCCTGCCCGTTGGTAGATGGATGGAAAGGCGCAGAGGTGGCGTGCCTAATCCAGTTTGCCTTCAAGAACGCCTGGAAATCAGCAGCAGTAAACTGAGGCCCATTATCAGACACAATTATGTCGGGGAGGCCGTGTGTGGCAAAGAGAGCTCTGAGCACCTGGATTGTCCTCCCCGAGGTCATGTTGGGGACAGGGACTACCTCTAACCACTTGGAGTGACTGTCCACCACTACTAAAAATAGTTGACCCTGGAATGGCCCTGCATAGTCAATGTGAATGTGGGACTATGGCGTGTGTGTGGCCTCCCACCGGTGTACTGGTGCATGTGGAACTTCTGGCCTGGATCTCTGGCACGTATAACAGGCCTTGACCCGATCCTCAACCTCCTTGTCCAACCCGGGCCACCAGAGGTAGCTCCTAGCCAGTGCCTTCATCCTGACCACCCCCGGGTGCCCTTCGTGTAAGGAGTCCAATACCCTGGCGCGTAGTGCGGGTGGAATGATGACCCTGCTACCCCAAAGGAGGCACCCTTTGTGTGTGGAGATTTCATCGCGTCTAATGAAATAGGCCTGAAACTCTGGTCCCGGGGATTTGTCCTGCCACCCTGTGCAAACCCATGAGTGCACCCTGCCCATGGTGTTGTCTGTGGCTGTGTGGCTGGCAATGTCCTTGGCAAGAACTGGGCACTCGGGTAGTTCCTGCAGGGCTAGGATCTGTGTGGCAGGTGCTGGGTCTGGGTCGTGTGTGTCTAGGGGGAGCCTACATAGACCGTCTGCGTGGCCCATCTCCTTCCCTGGCTTGTGTACCAGCTTGCAATTGTATGCTGCAAGGAAGATGGACCACCGGAGCATCCTGGGGGACAGAATCTGGGGGTTTTGCCTGTCTGTGGTGAACAGGCCCAGGAGTGGTTTGTGGTCCGTGAAGACAGTGAACTCCCTGCCATATAAGTAATCGTGGAATTCCTGCCACGATTGCCAGGGCTTCTTTGTCTATTTGGGCGTAGTTTCTTTCTGCTCCAGACAGTGTCCTAGAATAGTATGCTATGGGGACTTGTGCCCCGTTGGGCTCAAGGTGGCTTAGGACAGTGCCCACACCATAAGGGGATGCATCGCAGGCGATACAAATGGGCTTGGACTCGATGAAATGGGTTACTGTGGACTTGTCCGACAGCAATGCCTTCAGGGCCTTGAAGCTCTGATCATGGGTGGCCGTCCAGGCCCATGTTGCCTGTTTGTCTAGCAGCCTGTGGAGCGGTTCAGCGATGGCTGCCTTGTGTGGGAGGAATGTATGGTAGAAATTCAGCAGACCCAGGAATGCCTGAAGCTCTGCTTTGTTCTTGGGTGTGGGTGCTAGTTTGATGGCCCTCACCTTGGATTCTGTGGGGTGGATTCCCCTGGCGTCTACTCTGAACCCCAAAAATTCTGTGGAAGGAACGCCTATGCTGCATTTTTCCTTTTTGAGTTTGAGGCCAGCTGTGCGCAGCCTTGCCAGCACTTCCCTAAGCCTCCCTGCCAGTTCCTCTGCTGATGCTCCTGCAATCAGGATGTCATCAAAATAGGGGCAGACTCCTGGAATGCCCTTGAGTGTCTTTTCCATAACCTCCTGGAAAATGCCTGGAGCAACACTGACTCCAAACTGCAACCTGTTCACCCGGAACGCCCCCCCTATGGGTTACTATGGTTTGGATGTCAGCTGTTTCCCTAGTGACCGTGAGTTGCTGGTACGCCTGTGCAAGATCGAGCCTTGCAAAAATGGCGCCGCCTTGGAGGGAAGCGAGAACGTGGCTGACCGCGGGAACCGGGTAAACGTGCGGGTTTAGGGCGCGGTTCACCGAGCACTTATAGTCGGCGCAGATCCTTATTTCCCCGTTGGATTTGAGGGGGGTCACGATGGGGGTTTCCCACTCCCCTCCATCTACAGGCTCTAAGATTCCCTGGGCCACCAACTTGTCTAGTTCGCGCTCGATTTTGTGTTTGAGCGCAAACGGGACTCGCTGCGGCCGGACCCTAACGGGGGAGACGTTCGAGTTAAGTTTAAACGATATGGGGGCCCCGGTGTACTTGCCTAATGACCCGTCGAAGACGTCGGCGAACTCCCGGCAACGGCCTCAACGGAGTCCCCCTGGATCCGATGGATCCCGGATACTGAGATTCCCAGGGCCTCAAACCAGTCCAGCCTGACCAGGCTGGCTCTGCGGCCCTCTACCACTACAACATCCAGGTGCCCTTCGCGACCCTTAAACCCCACTGAAATGGTGGCCTCCCCCTTCACCTTGACCGGCGAATTCTGAAAATCGGTCAGGGTTAATTTAGTAGGCCGTAATTTAATCCGTTGCTTGCTCCGGCTAATTATGTGGTTAAGGGTCTCGTCCGAAATAATCGAGACCGCTGATCCGGAGTCAAGCTCCATGCTGCAAGGGACACCTTGCAAACGGATTGTTAATCTAATTTTGGGTTTGAGCAGCCGGCGGCTACCCGTGTGGTTAATGGCCAGCCGGCTCTCGACATAGCCAATTTTTGTTTTGGTGGCGGCCCCAGTACCTTCGAACGGCGGTTCCTCTGGATGCAGCTCGTGGATCTCCTCTCGGGGGCGGCTACGGCAGACAGCGGCTATGTGGCCTGTTTTCTTGCAGGCCCGGCACGTGGCGGACCGGAACTTGCAGAGGCTGCGCATGTGGTTCCCACCACACCCTGCGCACCTCTGGGGAACGGCAGTGTTGCTGGGAGGCCTGGGCCTGTCTGGGCGTCTGGCTCGCTGGTCGGGGGTCGACTTCCGCTGGAGGAGGTCGATGCTCAGGTCGTCCTCCTCTGTGGCCCCTTGCCGGTGGACGCTGGTTGCCTGGTTGCCGGGCCGGGTTCCCTGGCAGGCTTGGACGGCCCCGCAGGCAGCTTCGTGGGCTAGGATGACATCCTCGGCTTCCTGGAGAGAGACCTCCTCTCTTTCGAACAGGCGCTCCTGCAACCACCTGTCGCGTAGGCCGCAAATCAGCCGGTCCCGTAGTCGCTCCTCCAAATTTGTGAACCTGCATGCGACGGCAGCCGTAGGGTGGCGAGGAAGTCGGCGCCGGTCTCGTCGGGGCGCTGGTCCCTTTTCTCGAATTGTGACCGTGCGGCCACCTTGGAGCGCCGGGGCCTGAAATGTGCGTTGAGCCTGGCCACGAGGTCTCGGTACGCGACGGTGTTGATGGCCTCCTGGGGGAACAGGTTCATGGCGACTTCCAGCAGCGCTGGTCCCCCAAGGCAGAGCAGGGCGGCCGCCTTTGCACCGTCCTCCGATATCTGATTGAACCGCATGTACAGTTCAACATGAGCCAGGTAACGGGTCCAGGTTTCGGGGCGGCGGGTCTCGAATTCGCGGGGTTGTCCGGCTCTAGCCATGGCGGCAGTTGGTCGTGGATGTGGCGCTTGGCATTGCCGGTTCGGCTGGCGGTCATGGGGGGAAGAAGGAAAAATGCCTTTCCCTTCAGCTCGCGGAGCGTTTCCCCAGTGACTTCAGCTCTTGGTCGGCAGCGATCCCACCTTCGTCGCCACTATTGTGTAGTGGGTCCGACGCAAGAGAGACGCCAGCCGGTGTGTGAGTTCAGCTCTTTATTGGAAGGGGAAGTGAACGGAGGAATGAGGGCTACCTGGCCTCCTTATATACCTGGACAGGTAAGGTAACAGCCAATGGGGTTGGCCCTAGGTTTCCCGCCGAAACTGTCCAGGCCAACGCCCCCTGAGGGCTGTTGCTATGCAGATGCCTGCATACATAACACCCCAGTTGGACTTGAATACATTATTCTGTCATCTGGCCTGGAGATCCAGTAATACGGGTATCAAACCTACAAAGTGGTTCTATTGTTAGGAAAGTTGAGCATGGTCTCCTGCACATTCTTTTTTTTAACTGGTGTTTTGATGCTTAAAAAAAAGATTTGTGTTGCTATGCTTTTGGTTATTTTATTCTAATTTGTGTTGTGTGTTTGTTTGTCTCTCTGTGTGTCTGTGTATCTGTGTATCTATGTCTGTGTGCTGCCAGAGTCACTTATGTGAGATGGGCAGTTATATAAATTTATCAAAAAAATAATCTTATTCCACTTCTTTCCATGGAGAAGAATCTTTTAATTCATGGATTGTATTCTCCGGGCTTCTCTTCTGTAATTTTATTTGATCTGGGTGTTGCTTGCACAGTGCACGATCTTTGATGGGACAGTTATAGGACTAGGGGAAACATGATACCAGTATTCCAATATTTAAGGAGCTCCTGCAAATACAAAGGGGGCAAACAATTTCCCAAAGCACCAAAAAGCAAGACAAGAAGCAATGGATAGAAAGTAACCAAGGAAAAATGCAACCTAGAACTAAGGAGAAATTTCCTAACAGTGAGAACAATTAACCAGTGGAACAGCTTCCCTTCAGAAGTTGTGAGTACTCCATCACTGGAGGCTTTCAAAAAAAACAGACTGGACTGCCATTTGTCTGAAATGTTATAGGGTCTCTTGCTCGAGTAGAGGGTTAGACTAGTGGACTTCCTAGGTCCCTTCCAACTCTATTATTCTATTCTATGATTCTGTACTTCAAGGTAGGATTTTGATAAATTATTTGGAAGGGATTTGTCTGAGACGTTCCTATTCTCAAGCTGCATTGTGCTAACAAACTGATTGGTTCAGAAGTGCTAGGCAATTGTGAGCAAACATTGAATAAGAATCCCAATGGGTCACTGTGGTCCTTGGATATTCTGTAACCTTGGCATCTCTATAATAGTTGTAAAGTATCCAGATCTGGCAGTCATCCTTTTGAAGGAACAGAGATCAGTGTGTAATGTAGTTATTCTCAGTTGTATTTTCTTAGTGCCCCATTTAATGTAGTTCTCCTGGCCTCCACTGAAAGTCTGTAGTTTGTTGTCACTCCTTGATTTCTTCTTTCTAATAATTCTTTTCTTCTATAATCAGATACAATCATTATGTCTGGAAACTCTTCAAATTCCCAATCCAAATTGTTTTGAGAAATTCCACAAATAAGGTTTATTCTAATTTTAATTTTCAAAAAGTTGCACTTGCCAATACATGTGCTAAATGTTTTTTTTTAAGAGAACAGATACTCATTCAGTTCAGATTGCCACAACTTATTTAGATCACAGACTGTTAATACTTTGGCTCTAGATAATTTTGGGAAGGGCATGTTCAATTGCTTCAAGTGACATCTTTCCCATGCTTTATTTAGTGTTTCAGATCAATGCAATTTTTGAGCTAATCAATGTTTATTTGAACTGATTTGATTTTGCCTTTATTTTTGAGGTTTTAAATTTTTTGCTAAAGTGATTCCAGTGGATAGTACGTAATCTACAAACTCCCAGTAAACACTTTTTGGTTGCATAAGTTAAATAAATTTAAAAAAAACTATTGACTTTTTCTATACAGGCTTTACTTGGCGAGCCGTTCTTTTTGATAGCTTTATGTTTGTAGGTTTAATTAGATGTGGATTTCTTTTTCTGAGTTTGAATTGTAACTTTATCATTTACCTTTATTTTATTGTTGATCCACATTTGTTAATGGAAAAAATATATAAATATAATAAATGAACAAACAAGATATGGACTTAGTCTGACTCTATTCACCATGGTTTTTCCTGTTTCCTTAATATCATCTCATTAATCCTACCCCATTGCTTCAGATACAGAATTATCTGCAGAAAGTGAATTGAACCAATCAATACGGATAAACATTAATTATATTTTCTATTATAGTGGTTATATTTTTTTGGAAACTGCAACTGTACAGGTAGTCCCTGCCTTATAACCAAAATTGAGCCCAAATTTTCTGTTGCTGAGCATGACAGATGTTAAATGAGTTTTGCTCCCTTTTATGACCTTTCTTGCCACAGTTGTTAAGTGAATCACTTAAAACTGGTTAAGTTAGTCACATGATTGTTAAGTGACTCTGGCTTCCCCATTGACTATACTTGTGAGAAGATCGCAAAAGCAGATCACATGACCTCAGGAGATGGCACCCGTCATAAATATGAAACAGTTGCCAAGCATCTGAATGTTGATCACATGACCCCAGGGATGCTGCAATAGTCATGTGTGAAAAACGGCTGTAAGTCATTTTTTAAAGTTCCATATGTAACTTTGAACAGTCAGTAAATGACTGGTTTTAAATTGAGGAGTACCTGTTATTGTGTAGTGGGTCCGACGCAAGGAAGAGACGCCAGCTGGTGTGTGAGTTCAGCTTTTTATTGAAGGGGGTAGTGAACTGGGGAATGAGGGCTACCTGGCCTCCTTATATACCTGGCCAGGTAAGCTAACAGCCAATGGGGTTGGCCCTAGGTTTCCCGCCGAAACTGTTCAGGCCAACGTCCCCTGGTGGCTGTTGCTATGCAGGTGCCTGCATACATAACACCTGTAATGGACATAACACCTGTAATGGAAATTCCTGTGGGACTATGCCTCTGACATTCTGGTCAACAACTAGTTACTATTGTGTAATCCCTCCTCCCTCTTTGTTGCTATTAACATCCCTTCAGCCCCTACACTTGATCTACGTCTTGTTTAATCCTCATATTATTTTTTTCTTCTTCCAACAAAAAACCCATATAAAGTTTCATGTCTTTCAAAATCATTTTTTAGTCCCCCCGCCAAACAAAGAGAACAGCTTTGCCATCTCAGCCAAGAGATGGCATTTTCAATATCTATTCTTCCACTGTGGGGATTTCATTATTCTTCCATTGTTGAGCATACAAAAGTCTTTCTGTATACAAAATGAATTTGCTGTGAATCTTTTCTCTCATTGTCTGAAAGCCCCAATTAAAGGAATTTTGGTTTCTTCACTATATTTGTAATTAAAATCCTTTGCATTGTTGTGTGAATTTGTATCCAGAGTTTATGAGCCTTCTTACAATCCACCATGCATGACAAAATATCCCCTCATGTTCTGGACATTTCCATCCCTGGTTTGAAATATCTCTGAACATTTTTTATGATTTCTCTGAAGTAATATGCCAACCATGCATCATTTTATAAAATGTAAATCTCTTAAATTATGATACAATGTAATTTTAATGCTAGACGTTCTTTCCCAAGTGTCCTTCTGTATTTGAACTATCCAAAATTGATAGCCCAGTTTGTCATGCAATCTTTAGCTCCTTTTCCTTATCAAATATTAAAAAAAATGTTTTTGCTATACATAGTCATCAGTTGAACACAATTCAAGTTCTGTTTTATGTTTTTCAGTTCCAATTATCTTTTTATCCATATTAAACCTTTCTTTTAACTGACCAAGTGTTTATGATACAACTTCCCATGCATTTAGAACAAAAAATCCAAAAACTCAGTAGGAAAGATTGAATGGAGTTGTGTCTCTGCGAATGTGACCATCAACTAGTTACTATTATAAGTGGATTGTGTCTGCTAATGATATCTGACATGGAAACTAGGTGGTATATAATATTCCTTAATGTTTGACTAACTCCTTCTCAAAACATTCATATGTTTGACTAACTCCTTCTCAAAACATTCATTCGTAGTGAAGCAATAATAGAAAAAGAAATGGGTTCTTCAACTTAGCATATCAAATTTCTCTGTGCCTGGAGGAGGTATATACTGTATATATATATGTAGATCTTTGGTCATTCGGGTTTTTCCCCACATAGAATTGGAGGTATCAGGGCGACGTTTCGACGAAATCTCATCCGTCATCCTCAGGCTGGTGGCTTCAGCTTCGTTCTTCTGAGAGAAGTGTGTGGTAGTGGCTGTTTTTTCTTCTTTTTTAAACTGCCAGAGGGGTGTGGTCTGTGGGTGGAGGTGTGCTCTGATTGGGTGGGGGGTTAGCTGTGTTCTGATTGGGTGGGGATGTGTTTTGAGTGGAAGGGCTGGTCTCAGCTGCCAGCCTTAGACCTGAACTGGTGAGTTGTGCTGCTTTTGTTCGGCTCCATGTTTGTGGTGGTGCCATGTTTTTATAGTGGGTGTCAGTTTGTTTATTGTGTGGTTTGGAGGGGTTTAAAGTGGCTGATGTTGCAGCTGTAGTTAGGTTTCTGTTTTGTGGTTGTGTGTCGTTATCATTGTGGGTTCAGATTTGCTTTTTGAATGGTTGTGTGGTGGTGATGTCATGTGATGTTATCATGAGTTTGGGTCTGGTATCGTTCTTGGTGGTTGGGACTCGTCTGTCAATCAAGGTGGGTTTCCAAATGGCTGGTAGGCAAGAGGTATCATCTCGTTTGTTCATAATTGGGTTAGAAAACCAAGGCGTATACAAAATCCCATGCACCACCTGCCCCACCACATACATCGGACAGACCAAAAGAAGAATAAGTGCATGCATTGAAGAGCACAGGAACTCACTCAGAAAGGGAGAACAAACTTTATCCCTGTTCCGACACTTCAAAGCCACGGGTCATGAAATTGATTTTAAAAAAACCAAAACTATCGCCAAAATTGAACATTTTAACAACAGAATAATCAGAGAAGCCATTGACATAGAAAAACGCCCCCAGAGCATGAACAAACGAGATGATACCTCTCGCCTACCAGCCATTTGGAAACCCACCTTGATTGACAGACGAGTCCCAACCTAGCAGTTCGAAAGCACGTAAAAATGCATGTAGAAAAATAGGGACCACTACGGTGGGAAGGTAACAGCGTCCCATGCACCTTTAGCATCTAGTCATGCCGGCCACATGACCACGGAGACGTCCTCGGACAAGCACTGGCTCTTCGGCTTTGAAACGGAGATGAGCACCAGCCCCTAGATTTGGAAACGACTAGCACTCATGTGCAGGGGAACCTTTACCTTTACCTACCTACCTCCTGAAATATGACATAAAATATTTCATTATCTGTTTTTTAAATAAATAAAATAATATATAATAATGAAAGAGAATACGTGGCAGTTATAGGAGACTGGGGAGTTAATGAGACTAATTATTGTATTATCAAACAGCTAAATATATACAAACAAATACATTTTATGAAAATGTTTTTCCTTGCTCACTATGAGGTCATCTGTCAAATTTAATTCAGTTTATTGCTAAATAAGCATCGATAATATAACTAATAATCTATAATAAGGAAAGGGAATAGGTGGCATTAACCTTGTGAACTCTGAAGCTTCCTCCTTCCATTATATATGCAAGATGGACAATATTTAATATTTATTTGTTATGTATATGTACGGGTGTGGGTCTATACAGATGTTGTATATAGTATGTTTAGGTGTGTGTCATGTATGTGTTCCACTTTGAGAGCCGGCAACTAAATTTCATTTTTGATGTGTGCCATTGTGCCCACAGTAAAAAAAAATGACAATAAAGGTTATATTATCGTATCTCTTATCTAGTTATAGGAGGCTGACTGGGGAGTTCATGGGACTAATTATTATATTATCAAACAGCTAAATATATACAAACAAATAGATTTTATGAAAGTGTTTTTCTTTGGATTTAGGATTAGGATTTATTAAATTTATATGCCACCCTTCTCCCTAAGGACTCAGGGTGGCTCACAACAATAAAAATTAAGAGACATAAAATACAAAAATTAAAAAAGAATTAAACAATGAATATAGAAAATACGGGACAATTTAACACAATAAAAACCAAATTAAAAACCATGGTCAGTCCATGCCTGATTTTTGGAACAACCATGTCTTCAGGTCATGGTGGAAGCATCGAAGGTCAGGGGCCATCCGCAGCTCCGGAGGCAGTTCATTCCAGAGGGTCGGCGCACCCACAGAGAAGGCTCTCCCCCTGGGGGTCATCAGCCGGCATTGCCTGGCCGATGGAACCCTGAGGAGGCCAACTCTGTGGGAGCAAACTGGGTGATGGGAGGTTGACAGGTGGTCTCGCAAGTACCCCAGGCCTAAGCCATGTAGGGCTTTAAAAGTAATTACCAGCACCTTGAATCGCACCTGGAGGGCAACCGGAAACCAATGCAGCTCATGCAGGAGAGGTGTAACATGGGAGTATTGAGATACTCCCATAAGCACCCGCGCGGCCGCATTTTGCACCAGCTGAAGCCTCTGGGTGCACTTCAAGGGCAGCCCCATGTATAGAGCATTGCAGTTATCCAGGTGAGAAGTGACAAGGGCGTGGGTGACCGTGCATAGGGCATCTTGGTTCAAAAAGGGGCACAACTGGCGCACCAGGTGAACCTGTGCAAAGGTCCCCCTGGTCACGGCAGTTAGATGATCTTCCAGATTAAGACATGAATCCAGGAGGACACCCAAGTTGTGGGCCCTTTCTGAGGGAGAAAATAGCTCTCCCCCCATCAAAAGAGATGGAACATGTTGGACAATGCGAGATGCCGTTATCCACAGCCACTCGGTCTGGGAGGGGTTCAGCCTCAGCCTGTTCCTTCCCATCCAGACCTGCACCACCTCCAGGCACTGGGAAATCATGTCAAGGGCATCACTGGGTTGGCTCGGGGTGGAGATAAACACCTGGGTATCATCCGCATATTGGTGATACCTCACCCCAAAGCCATGGATGATCTCACCCAGCGGCTTCATATAGATGTTAAACAGGAGGGGGGAGAGGACTGACTCCTGAGGTACCCCACAGGAAAGGGGCCTTGGGGTAGATCTCTGCCCCTCTGCCACTACAAACTGTGAATGGCCCGAGAGGTAGGAGGAGAACCACCGTAAAACAGTGCCTCCCACTCCCAACCCCTTGAGCCGTCGCAGCAGGGTACCATGGTCGATGGTATCAAAAGCTGCTGAGAGGTCAAGTAGGACCAGGACAGAGGAGCAACCCCTGTCCCAGGCCCGCCAGAAATCATCTACCAGTGTGACCAATGCTGTTTCCATCCTGTAACTGGGTCTGAAATTGGACTGGTATGGGTCCAGATAGTCCACTTCATCCAGGAAATGCGGAAGCTGATGCGCCACAACACTCTCAACAACCTTCGCTACAAAGCGAAAGTTGGAGACAGGACGATAGTTATTTAATGAGGCCAGGTCCAGAGCAGGCTTCTTGAGGAGGGGCATCACCACCGCCTCTTTTAAGGCGGAGGGGAAGACACCCTCTGTCAATGAAGCATTGACAACTGCCTGGAGCCAGCCCCCTGTCACCTCCCCAGCAGCCAAAACTAGCCAGGAGGAACATGGGTCCAATAAACAGGTTGTAGTGCTCAGTCTACGCATAATCCTGTCCACATCATCCAAAGAAACAGGGTCAAACTCGCCCCAAATGGTATAACCAAGACCTGCCCTCTGCACTCTGCCGGATTCCACCCAGTCGGATTCCAAACCAGTCCGGATCTGAGCGATTTTGTCCTGCAGATACTGTACAAATTCCTCAGCCCTACCTTGCAAGGGGTCATCCCTCCGTCGCTGATTAAGCAGTGAGTGGGTCACTCTAAACAAGGTGGCTGGGCAGTTATCTGCGGATGCAATGAGAGGGGAAAAGTAAACATGCTTTGCTGCTTCCATCACCACTAGGTAAGACTTAAGATGAGTTCTTAGCTGTGTTCAATCAGATTTGGATCTGCTGGACCTCCAACAGCTCTCTAGGCATCTTTTCTGGCGCTTCATCTCTCAGAGTCCCTCGGTAAACCAGGGGGACACCCGGGATCTGTGATGGGTCAGAGGCCGCAAAGGCACAACTCGATCCAAGGCCCCAGCAGCTGCCCTCTCCCAGGCCGCCACTAGGGCCTCGGCAGAGTCGTGGGCAAGGGAAGCAGGAAATGTCCCAAGCTCCATCTGGAACCTCTCAGGGTCCATCAGGCATATGGGGCGGAACCACCTAGTCAGTTCCGCCTCCCAGCAGAGGGGGGTGGTGTACTGAAAGTCTAGCCGGAGAAGGAAATGATCGGACCATGACAGGGGTTGGATGGTTAAATCTCCCCTACCCAGACCATTAATCCACTGCCCAGAGATAAAAACCAGGTCGAGTGTGTGCCCTCCATTATGAGTCAGGTCCTGTGAACCGCCCTGAGTCCCTACCAAGGAGAAGGGCGGTATATAAATCAAATAAACTATAACTATAAACTATAACTATAATTATTTGAGTCAGGTCCATGGCCATCATGGAGGACATGAACTCCCGATCCAACTCAGATGCTTCACCCATAGAAGGCAGATTGAAGGCCCCCAGAACTATGAGCCTGGGGAACTCAATCGACAACCTGGACAAGACATCGAGAGGTTTGAGCAGGGCCGCTGACACGCAGCTGGGAGACAGGTACGTAATCAATAGGTGCAACTGAACTCCAAAACCCCACTTCAAAAGGAGAGACTCACACCCGCCTATCTGAGGCATAGTGGCCACTCGCGGACAAAGATTTTCCCTAATAATAACCGCCACCCCCCTGCCCCTGCCCTGGGCCCGTGGCTGGTGAAGCACCCGGAAGCCTGGTGGGCATAATTCCGAGAGGGGGACACCCCCTTCTTGGCCCAGCCAGGTCTCCGTGATGCAGGCCAGGTCCACATTCTCCTCCTCAATAAGATCGTGTATGAGGGGAGCCTTGTTCACCATGGACCTGGCATTGAAATAAACCAGCCTAAGCCCAGGGTCCTGCAATCCTATGCCCCCACGGGAGTGAGAAGAGCAATGAGGGTGGGAACAGGAAACCACTTGAAGACAGCGGTGGTCTGTTCCCCGATTATGATAGAGCCCTCTGCTCCCACACTCTCTGCCCCTCCCAATCACTGTCAAAATAGGAAGATCCTCCTCACTCAGAGCTGAGTCCACCCCCAAATCCCTACTCCCCCCCACCGTGACCATCCGATGGTCTGGACTGCTGTCTGGGTCGAACTCCCCCAAGTTCATTCTGGATCCCTTGGGCCTCCCCCCTCCTGGATCCCCTTAAAATTTTATTTAAAGATCTCAATAAAAACCCCCTCAAACTCCTCTTTGCAGCATGCCATCTCTCAGGGTCCCACAACATGTCATCAAGAAAGATCTTCTGCAAAACAGATGGACACTCCTGCGAGAGGGGGGAATCTTCCAGCGAGTAAAGTTCTTCTAAGGTATACGCTGGCATATAAGGGAGACGGTAATGGTAACATCGGGCAATGGAGGGTGCCAGTAGATGGAATCGATGAAAAGTTGAAAAGTTCAGAAAAGTTCAGTCGGCCGGTGGCAGGACCCAAAGCCACAATCATGATGATAATAGAATAATCAACGGCGGCAACAGCAAAAGCCATAATGAGGTAGAGATGTCAAGTCAAGAAGAGGGGAGCGGAGGCAGCCCAATGACAATGCCGACAGACCCAAAACAACGGGCTCAGGCATGATGACAGGGACAGCTGCGACCTCCGCGGCAGCAAGGAGAAGGAACAGCAGCAGCGGCAGACCCCACCACCTCAACCACAGCACCACCAGGTCCACCGCACTCAAGGAGCAGACACTTTGCTCATTATGAAGTCATCTTTCAGATTTAATTCAGTTTATTCCCAAATAAGATAACTAGCAACTGATTAATTTAATGAAAGGGATTGAAATTTCCAGTTTCTTCTTTGGGCCACCTTAAGGCTCAGTGGGTTAGGACGCTGAGCTTGTCGATCAGAAGGTCGGAAGTTTTGCGGGTCGAATCCCGAGTGCCATGTAGCAGAGTGAGCGCCTGTTACTCGTCCCAGCTTCTGCCAACCTAGCAGTTCGAAAGCACGTAAAAATGCAAGTAGAAAAATAGGGACCACTGCGGTGGGAAGGTAACAGCGTTCCGTGCGCCTTTGGCGTCTAGTCATGCCAACCACATGACCACGGAGACGTCCTCGGACAAGCGCTGGCTCTTCGGCTTTGAAACAGAGATGAGCACCGGCCCCTAGAGTCGGAAACGACTAGCACGCATGTGCGGGGGAACCTTTACCTTTTAAGGCACATATAGAGAAAATGGTTTTCAAAATTCAACTTATGGCAAAAAGAGGAAATTCACCACTATCACCACTAACACATGATTTGGAAATATGTGCTATGTTTGTATCAGTGATGTTCAAAGAAAAAAAGAAAAAAATTACCAGCTTCTAAACATGCAACTTGTTTTATCCAAATCTAAGGTTACTTCTACGTTTGCTGAAATAAATGGAATATGTAAGGTCAACTTGTATAAATTGTTTGTTGTTTTCAGCTGTGGGACTGGTTTTTCCTTTTTGTTTTCGTTTCTGACAACCAGTTCTTATTTTATTCTGTTCACCTAAAGATAGAGAAAATCTCTTTGCATGGGGAGCAGATGACAAGTGACATTATTACCAACATCGCATCACTTTGGACATCACAGCTCTGAAGATAAAAGCATATTAAAAGTGGCTGCCAGAGGCTTTTTACATTTCCTGGCTTGGTAGATGGTATTCTGGATAAAGAGAACAAACTCTTTTTGAAATTTCAATAAAATAATGTTTTCTTGTCCCCTACAGAAAGAATGTCTAAACAAATACTTTGTATACCTCCACAGCAGTTTATGGTTGTTAATAAATGTTTCTATTAGAACATTATACAAAAGATATTAAGGGGCATGGCTAAAAGGAAATTATTTCCTCCATCTTTCCCCAAGGGGAGGAAAAATGATACATACAAATACTTTATTTTATCATGGTTTGATTTGGCTCCTGGTATGCTCTGAACATTATACTGCAGTCACTGAATATTAAAAAAGACTATCTTTTCTGAACTATACAGATTGGAGCCCATCTTTCATAATATGCCACCTTAAAATATGAAACTTCTTTGGAAGGACAAATACTGAAGCTAAAGCTCAAATACTTTGGCCACCAAATGAGAGGAGAGGACTCATGGGAAAAGACCTTGATTTTGATTGAAGACCTTGATGATGATTGAAGGCAGAAGGAGAAGGGAATAGCAGAGGATGAGATGGTTCTCATAGTGATAGTGTCATTGATACGGCAGGCATAGATTTGGGTGAACTGTGGAAGATAGGGAGGATTGGCTTGCTGTGATCCATGTAGTTGTGGAGAGTTGGGCATGACTTAGTGACTGAACAAAAAAAAATATTTAACATTATTCTTAACTGATGGCTAAAGATATCTTCTTCTCAATGAATGACATAGGATGAGACTAAAATGGGTGGTTTTGATTTTAGGTCAATTAAACTACAAGTTATAACTCTTACTATCTGTTTCTTCTCTCTGCTACTAACATTATTTCTACCTTTTAATGCAGTTTATGCTAACAATAGTATGTCTACTATATCTATGCTATTTTTCAAATTTTATCCTATAATATATTTTGTCACATTTATATATTCCACAAATTAGTCTTCCTCTTCTCTCAGAATGGTTAATATTGAAAAAATAACATTTATTTTTCTGACTCCCGGCAGTGTCTCTGTGTCTGGCCAAAGTCTTCTCCAGGTAGAAAAACCTTTGAAATTGCATGGGGTTAATGGACAATATAGAAGACATGTCCTTTGCAGGCTGAATAAAACAAAAGCTAGAGCTATAACTGCATACTGTCTGGACAAACTGTAGAAGATAATGAAAATATACAGATTACACCTATTTTTTGCTACTATTTAGTGACAATTTGGATTTTACATAGCAGTTCTGGTAGCCTTAAGGACAACTTAAGATCATATCCAATTATTATGGAAAGCAAGTTATGAGAAAATAAGATAGATAGATAGATAGATAGATAGATAGATAGATAGATAGATAGATAGATAGATAGATAGATAGATAGATGGATGGATGGATGGATGGATGGATGGATGGATGGATGGATGGATGGATGGATGGATGGATAGATAGATAGATAGATAGATAGATAGATAGATAGATAGATAGATAGATAGATAGATAGATAGATAGATAGATAGATAGATAGATGAATGGATGGATGGATGGATGGATGGATGGATGGATGGATGGATGGATGGATGGATGGATGGATAGATAGATAGATAGATAGATAGATAGATAGATAGATAGATAGATAGATAGATATCACAAACAGACAGATCACCACTTAAGTATGAACCAGTAGAGTGTTGCAACTGATAAAAAAGCTAATGCAGTCCTAGGCTTCATCAACAGAGGATTTGTTTCAAGATCAAGTGATAGTACTGATTTCTACTGCACCGGCGAGACCACACTTAAAATACTGTGTCCAGCTCTGGTCACTATGATATAAAAAAGATGTTGAGACTCTAGAAAGAACGTAGAGAAGAGCAATAAAGATGATCTGTGGATTAAACCATATGATGAATAATCGAGGGAACTAGGTATGTCTAGCCCAACAAAGAGAAGGACTACGACTGATATGATAACAGTCTCCTGATACATGAAGACTGTCGCAAAAAAGATAGTGTTAACTTATTCTCCAAAGCAACTGAAGGCATGGAAGTTCATTAAAGAGAGATCCAATTTGGAACTAAGGAGAAATTTCCAGACAGTCAGAACAAATAATCAGTGGAATAACTTATCTCCAGAAGTTGTGGGTGCTCCATCACTAGAGACTTTCAAGAAGAAATTGAACAACCTTTTTACTGGAATGTTATACGATGCAGGGGATTGGACTGGAAGACCTCCAATGTTCCTTCCAACTCTATTATTAGGATAGGTTAGAATGAACAGCCTTGGAATTGTCATCTATCTATCTATCTATCTATCTATCTATCTATCTATCTATCTATCTATCTATCTATCTATCTATCTATCTATTTAAATCATTTATCTATGCTTTGCTACCATTAATAATTGCAACTGCTTTATTTTAATAATCTTTTATTTTCTTCTTACACATCTCTCATTGTTTTAAAATAGCATAGCACCCATAATCAGAAATGGTCATTTGCAGAAAGACTACAAACTAAGAATGCCTTTGCCTAGTAGTTGGTACACTAGGATGGCATTACACTGGAAATAAATTGTATCATAAAAGTTTAATATCAAAACTGGTATTTTATGAAATCCTCTAAAGTCTGTCTTTGCTTTGTAGTTTGTATTTTACTTTAAAGGTAAAAGTAAATGTTCCCCCGCACATGCGTGCTAGTTGTTTCCAACTCTAGGGGCCGGTGCTCATCTCTGTTTCAAAGCCGAAGAGCCAGCGCTTGTCCGAGGATGTCTCCGTGGTCATGTGGCCGGCATGACTAGACGCCAAAGGCACACGGAACGCTGTTACTTTCTCACCGAAGTGGTGCCTATTTTTCTATTTGCATTTTTACGTGCTTTCGAACTGCTAGGTTATTTTTTAAAAAATAAAGTATTTGCTTCTCTGTTTTTCATTATCATAGAATTGTACATCCAGGGTTCCTTATAAATTCATTTTCAGCATTTTGGAGGGGAAGGGGTGATAAATAAAGAATTAAGTTTGTGAGGCAGTTGTGGGATAAATCTTCATGGACCAGCTGGTATGAATTATGTTAAGTTGATGTTTTTAAGCAGTGTTGAAGAGTGTTGGGATTCTGTTTTAAATTTTAATAACCCCACTGTTCATCTTATAGAAAGTATCAAGATTGTTTTTTTTTTAACTTTTAGTAACACCAGTGTTCATCTTACAGAGAGTTATAGAAAGATTTTCTACTGAGGTTTAACCATTTTTATTGTTTTGCAGGACCATACCTACTTGCATGTCTTGGGTGAGTTAACCACTTTAGGCAATTGATGTTGAGGGGCAGGAACTAAGAGATTTATGGCTGGCAGTGACTTTGCTGACCTCAGGTGGTGAGGCACATTATCCCATCCCCAGTACAAAAATAAAAGTCTCCGCTGATAACCTAGTACACTTTTCTCTGAGGGTTTGACGGACAGAACTCTCCTTCTCTTTCGCCGTGGGCAGCAAAATGTTATGCATAGCAATTGTTGCCTTTTCCCCAGTCCATAGCATATGTGGCTTTCTTGTTGAGAAATGAGGCCAAACAGGTTGCTAAGCAACCTTGTAAAATTCAGCATGATTTATGGTAGATAGTGTTTATTAGCGTAAAAGCATTTTTTAAAAAAAACATGTGAAGATTAGAGAGCAGCTACAAGAATTCCCGCCCCATTGACGTTTCTGGTTGCTCCAAGAAATAAACATCCTAATTGTGGTTCTTCTTATAAGTATTTTTTTTTTAAAAAATGTAAAATGTAAAGAAACAAAATAAAATATTTAGCTAATTTGGGCCTGGGTTATGCAACATGGTGTTGGATCACTTAGAAAGCCTATTCTACATATAGACATGTTATTTTACAGCCTTGCTTGGGAACTGTGCAATATCTTAATTTAAAATTGAAGATTGCAATGCCCTATTTACTTTGAAATTGCATAACGTATTTTGAAATCCAAGGGGGGGAAAAGATCATTTTTAATATAAAGTTTTTAGGATCTCTTGAACAAATGGAATTACAAGAACTATTGATCTACAGTGATTTTGTTGTTGTTGTTCAACTGGCCATATCAATTGTAATTCTTTTACCAGTTCATTGGGTGCCAGCCTATCCTGCAAGGGCAAAATCAGTTTATGGTTACAGTGCCACAATGGGCAGAATTTCTCTTTCTTTCATTCTTTGTATATAGAACTATTTGCAACAGGCCTGTAAAAAGTCAAGAAGGCAACCACAATCATACAGTTGGAATCCTGTGTTTTTGGCACACATTAAAAACAATAACAAAACACTGAGTCTCAAGTGTACACTCACAGTTGCCATCTTAACTTCCCACCCCTACCCCTGAAGATGCCCCTATACCAGTGATGGTGAACCTTTTAGAGACCGAGTACCGCAACCCAAAACCCACTTATGTACCATCAGGTGCCAGGTGGGCATGGCACATTCAGTGGGTGTGGCCAATTGGGTGGGCATGGCCCATTGGGTGGACATGGCTGCGGTGGTAACGGCAGACTGGGTGGGACTAAAAAGTTCAATCAATTCCAACTTTCCAAGGTCTTTTTTTCCCACAAGAAGTTGAAATTGATTGATTGATTATACCTTTTTTTGCATATGGTGGCAGAGGCCTAAAGTGAAAAGGTTTTATAAAACCCAGCTGAAGGCCTAGAACTGGGGCGATGGTGCACGTGCCCACAGAGAGGGCTCTGTCTGCCACCTGTGGCACGCGTGCCATAGGTTCGCCACCACGGCCCTATACAGAATGGTGAATGTCTCACTTTTCCACTACAGTATGAAAAGTATTTCTGGCTGTGAAAAATCTTCCTTCTATAAAACCATTGAAAAATAGAACTTTGTTTATTCTTTCTTATCACTTGCGAATGGAAATTCGCCTAGTATGTGCAATTATGTGCTGAAAGCAATTATTTATCCAAATTATACATAAATGCAAAGTTTTTAAAGTAGATGGCAATTTACATTGTTGATAGCATCCCACAGAAGATGTAACACCTATAATGATTCTGCCAAGAAAAGGGGGAAAAATGCTATAGGAATAATATAAAGGAACCACAAAGTATTTAGCCCACTTTTCCTCTGCAGTTCATTATTTAACAAGATAGTACACTGAAATTGTATTATAGCTGACTAGTGGGGGGAATTGGTGATTGTTATTTTCCAAGTTTGTTAAATTTGAAAGTTTCTCATTGCAGAGATGCAAATGAAGCTTTTGTGCAAATGACATAAACTTACAGGATCTGGCAGACATAATTTTGTTTATTTGCATAGTGATTTTTATCACAGAAATGATGTATTTCGTATTGGAATTTTATTTGTGGGTCCAATATTCAGAAAAAAATGAGGTTTTAGGAGGGGGGAGTATTTAGGGTAAACAAAATCTCCAAAGCGAAGAATCTCAATTCCCAAGGCAGACGTTCTTATATTGTTACAGATACTTGCATAAAAAAGGAATACATATAGCAATATAGGATTCTTGAATTATTTAATTTGTAAACATATTGCATATTACAGGACAGATTTCTCTATAAAAATAATTGCATTCTTTAAAAAGGATGGGTGGGTGGGGAAGTGCCAAATTAAATAATTATCTTGTGCTTAACTTGTTGACTAATTAATATCCTAATTGTCTCATAAAAATGCACCACTTCTCTTGAGAATTAATAGAGGTTGTAAATGAAAATACAAACATTTTTTTTTCTTGTACTTGTTTTGTTTGTCCTTTATCTCAAGTCAGAAGGCCCTGAAGCTTTGCATTCTTAACTTTAATCTACCCAAGCAGTGCAGAAATGTCAGGAAGATGTCTCCTTCTCACATCAATTAAATAATCTCAAGGATGTAGCATGCAGTATGATTCTTAGCTAGACAACATGCAAAGCCAGATACAGAAAGTTCTGGCTCTCAATGTCATATCTGGGATTACCCTATCATCTTAAAACTCGCTCTGTTCATATTGTATTAAGACTATATAGATAGTCCTCAACTTATTATTACAATTGGGACCAGAATTTCCATTGCTAAGCAAGGCAGTTGTTAAGAGAGCTGCACTCTAATTTAGGATCTTTTTTTGCTATGATTGCTAGGCAAATTATGCAGTTATTTTCCTCATTGATTGTTGGAGGTTGGCTGGGAAGGTTGGAAATGGCAATCACATGACCCCAAGATGTTGCAACAGTCAAAAATACATTGCCATTATTTTTACTGTGGGCACACTGGTACACATTAAAAACTAAAATTCTGTTGTCTGCTCTCAAAAGTGACACATACATAACACACACATAAGCATATATACGTATATACCTACTGTACACCCTTACATATAAATATTAATCACTGTCTATCTTGAATACATAAGGGAAAGAGGAAGATTCAGAGTTCTCAAGGATGATACTCTATGGAACAAAACTGTGACTGAATATGGATATTCTGCTTTGGATACCACAGACCCTCCTCCCAGAAGGTAACAAGGAAAAGAGGTTTGAAGAGGATGGGTAGTATCCCTGATAATCCTGCAGACCCGGCTCAAGCAACGCTTCTGTGCTATGTCCTGGATAGAAGGGAGGGAACAGCCAATGATCTTTTCAGTCATCCTCAACACTCTCTGCACCGCCTTCCTGTCTGAAGCAGTGATGTTTCCAAACCAGACTGTAATGCAATATGACAGAATGCTCTTGAAGAAGACGTGCTTTTCTCATGCATTGCAGAAAATGCAGTTGTTGCTGTGCCCGCTTCACCAGTGTCTTGCTGTGGAATGACCAACCCAGCCTAAATTTTGATCATGTGACCATAATTGTAGATGCAAGGACCGGTTGTAGGTCCCCTTTTTCAGTGTGGAAGTAACTTTTAAGAATTCTAAATGGATTTATGCTGTTAATTGTACCACAGCAGCGTAACTTTTATGTTTTTTTTTCCTATGTAGAATCTAGATTAATTTTAACTCAGGAGGTACATTCATCTTTCCTCAGAACAAACTCGGAATTGATTCATCTCTGGAGGAAAGTTTCACCACTTAGGATATATTACATATGCATTTTAATGTAGGACCAAGTGAATGAGTTCCTTCCATTGAAATGAAGAAGAGTTCTGTGAGAAAACTCTGCCTGTTTGTTAAGATACCGTACTTAAATTTAGTAGCTGGAGCAGTGGGGTTGTGCAGTGACCCAGAACAGACACATGTGGTTGATTGGTTGGAGAGTGTTGGCTCCTGTATGAGGCAATCTGCCCTGTGATTGGTTGCTGTGGATGTTAAAAGGGAGTTTCCTTTTGCCCCACCTATTTTTCTTCTGTGTCCTTTGTGTGGTCTGTGATTTACCTCATGATGCTCTTGCTTGCCTGACTATCTTGTTTGCTGTAAACATATTTATTTATATAAAACTACCAAGTTCATGTCAACATCTCTGACTTCATTTGGACATCTACTGTGCAATTCCCTGACACAAATTTTGGCTTTGACAGATGATAGGGGGGAAAAAACTTCCCCAGTAAAAGCTTAGCTTCAGCACTTTGGTATTACCTCATATCTGGAATCTATTAATTCCATACGTATTCCAGAAAGAAAAAAAAATCAGATTTCAGATAGGAGTTCTTTATGTACATTCAGTTTAATGAGGGAAAACTAGGTACTGTATAACATTAAAATTAATGGGAGTTTGAAGAGCGTATGCATGTACATTAAAACTAGGACATATGTTCAACATAAGGAAAACACAATGATAGCAACTAAACACTGAACAATCACTAAAACCTATTGAGTCTATTTTAATAAGTTCATCTTCTCTTCTAAATAACAGCATTTCTGGGGGAACAGAAATTTCCACCCCCAAACAAGCCAATTTAAAATAGATAACTCACTGTGCTACTTTATAGGAAGGTAAAAACAAAACAAAACAAAACATGGACATATAAAATGATATTTTATACAGTTATATCTAGACCCTGTCTCTAGGGTCTTATTAAAACCAATATGAAATCCAGTGCCTGTCAACTAAGAAGTAAATATTCAACTATGAAGTAAATATCACTGAATTCTGGGGAACTTACTTTTGAGATACAATGTAGCTAGTTGCAGCTTATTTTTTTGGGGGGGGGTTGAAAAAGAAATATATGATCATATTTAAAATCTTCCTTTGTATTATCATTCATCCAAATTATAGTACATTTTTATAACGGAGTTATAGCATTTATGAAAAAAGAAGTCTGAGAATCATAAAACCTGATGAATCTCAAAATGAAAACCAAATCCCCAACCCCAAATATGGTTCGGAATTACATTCAGATGCATTGCTGTTTGTTATTTCAGCCAAATTCCATACAAGTTTGTCAAAAGTTTATTTCAGGCTTCTCTGACTAAATGTCATTTGCACACTTATTAAGCCAGCTATCTAGCTGTCTTTTATGGCTATACTTTGGTCTATGCATGCTTGAATAGTATAGAAAATAACACGGTTTTTAGGAATTGTATCCATGGAGTTCCAGTTTGCATAGTTTTCTCCTCCCCCCCCCTTTGAAAGAGTGAAATTACTTGTACATTTAGTGCATTTTAAGTTACCTTAAAGGGCAGAAGTTAAATTCATGTTTCTTTTAAACAAGCAAGGATTCTTTCTCTCTCTTTCTCTTTGTGTGTCTATGGAGAGAGAGAGAGAGAGAGAGAGAGAGAGAGAGAGAGAGAGAGAGAGAGAGAGAGAGAGAGAGAGAGAGAGAGAGAGAGAGAGAGAGAGAAGCTGATCTGTTTTGTTGACCATCTTTTAAGAAATTTGGCTTAAGGAATTGTCAGATAACAGTGGCAAAAGCCCAAGTCAGGGAAAAAAACAACATAGGAAGGACCCACCTAAATTGATCAGGCTATAAAAAGAGACTGGGGGAGATTTGTACCTTCAGACTTGCAAGCTTCTATTAATATATCCTTACAATAAAGTAGAATTGGCTCATCTAGTCATGTTTCCTGTCTGGTTTAACCATGAGGGCTGACAACTCACATACTGTAGAACTTAAATTAATATACAGTTTAGCACTTTAGTTAATTAGCATACATACAAAACTTTTGATAATAATGCAAATTTTCTTGAGCTCTTGCATTACCTACTTTTAGAAAATTTAGACTTTAACAACTTTAACAAGGAGTTTATTTACTTCTTAAAAAGCCCCCATATGCAATTTTGTATGCAATTCTATGCTCCTTTGTGCTTGAAGTTTCTTTCAGCTGAAAGAACCTCTATACAAGCATTTGAAATATTTGTTATTATTATTTTATTGTTAAATTGAAGCAAATTGACAGCAAATGGGGTTTGGTGACTTAAGTGTTGGACAAAAAACAGGAAGATCCAAGGTCTCATACTTATCAGCCACAATAGCTAACTGCGTGACTTTGCACTAGACATTCTCTCACACAATTACTCCCACCTCACAGATTTTTTATGGGAAAATAGGTCCTATACTTCACTCACAGAAGTGCTTACCAAATGAAAATACCAAGTGGCTAGACATGTGTCTCAAACAGATGTGAGTCCTCCCATTGTTGTTGTTTTAACCATTCAGTCATGTCTGACTCTTGGTAACATTATAGACAAATGGTCTCCATGCTACCTTGCTCAAACATAATTTCTTTCAGTTGTTGGATGTTCATCTTTGTACCAGTTTTGATGTTATCAAGCCAGCGTGTTCTTTGCTTGCCCCTTCTTCCTGTTCCACTAACCATTCCTGGGATCATTGATTTCTCCAATGAATTTTCATGCATGACATGGTCAAAGGAAATCAGACATAGTCTCATGAGTCCCATTACATTGTGAGTCCTCTCACTGCAATCTTTCAAAGACAAGTACACTGGTGTGATAAGTTGGCTTTTCTGGTTCCTTCAAGAAAGTAATCCTAAACCTTCCCATACAATCGTTGCTGATGAAATCTCTTACACTTGTGGGGATAGCCTGATCTGCCATAAGAAATTCCTTTCTACACCTTTACCTAAGAGAAAGAAAATAGAAAAAGAATAGAGCTGCTTTACTCACCAGCCTTGACTTTCAGCAGTTTAGCACATTGACTGGGATATATGAGATACAGGAGGACTATCTCTTTCATATCTGAACCTCTTGGGATATGTTCTCCCTCTTCACTACACTACAATAACCACTTGAGATGTGCTCTCTCCCTTCACTACAGAAATCATTCCACTGACGAGATGCTTAGTGTGTCCCTTTGCAGTAGTAGCCATATCTGCCCCCAAACCTGGACAAGGTTCATGATATGCTGCCACCTGCTGAATTTACTGAATGCTTCTAGCAATTTTTAACATGATTAAAGGTTTCTTGCCTAGCATTGAGTTTTACCTACTGCACACATGATAATTCTGAATTTAATCCCATATTTGCATTATTTATATGCTACCTTTCCAGCAGGTACCCTGAGGCAGTGAACTGTACATTTGCAATCATAACAATCCAGGAAATTGTGATTCTGAAAATCCACAACACAATTTCTGCAATATAAAAAAAGAAACTGGAGTTGCTACTAGTTGCCCTAATCCTAAATAGGTAAGATAGCCTTTGGCTGGTTGAAATATTTGGGTGTCATTTAACATGGGTAGGGACATCTTGCAGCTTCCATCAGATTCATTAAGCTGGAAAAGAATTTGAAATTTAATCAGTATGGTAGCAGCATTATAAGTAAGACTTCACCTAGAAGTGATTATAAGTTTAGCTCTTGCGTTCTATCAACTCTACATTCATTTCTGAGGGTCAGAAACAATGGCAGAAATCAACATTCCACATGTTTAGTCATCAGTACCTTTCCGACATATTTCTTTGTTTACTATGCAGGAAATAAGGTATTTTCTGTTAGTAGGTGGAATGACTTGTACCCCACTTCTGAGATTACATTGAAAAGTTTCTAGAAAAGAAGAGAAAAAGTTTAGTAGTTAGGCATTATGATAAAGAAGCATGAGAAAAAAGTAAATTTATTGTACATCAAGCTCTAATAAATGTGCATATTTTTCAATGCTATGGTATACATGTTTAGGATATTTATTTTTTCTAGCTCATAATAAACAGTGTTCTTAAGTAGGATGATATATAATTTGAAAGTTCAGTTTTAACTGCTGCTGTCTGTAGGACTACAATATATTATATAGGAGAAAATAATATCTTACAACTAAAATGAGTAGCAAGTTAATTAAATACAACTCAATACACGATTTATAAATAAAAAATAGCTTAAGCCTATGTATAAAATTTCAGCAAGTGGTATATTAAATCATTGTCTACACTATTTCTTATACCTTAACATCAGCAAAATATAATCGGATCTATTCATTGGAAAGTATTGTGTAGTGGGCTTCAGTAGGCCAGCAGCAGACCAGCATAGTTACAACATCATTTATTGACTCAAACTAGAACTGGAGAACTACAGGCAATTGCCTGTAATTTATACTCTGAGCCCACAGGGCCTTAACCAATCACAATACTTGAAAACCCTGCCCAAATGTGAATATTCAAAATTTCCCTCCAAAACAGTTGGAGTTAACAGTCAGGGTCATCTAAAGGTTAGTTTCATTTTAGCATCATAAGCAGTTGGAGTTAAGTTAGTTTCACTTTAACAGGGCTTAACAAAACTTTATATATATTCAATACATAACACCCCTCCCTCCTAGGATAGCTATCATCCTCAGTCTGTTCAATATTCATAGTCTTTGAGACAGGATGGGGGCCCACAAATCCTGGTGGACTGCCACAATATTATTGGAGAGTCCTGTTTAAGTGGAGTATTATCCATCTCCAGTTGAACAGAGTCATGATGGCCGTTTAGGTCACCTGTGAATGGCGGTGGCTTCATGGCCCGTCGTACCTCTGTTTTCCCAGAGGCGGCCACAGGTGGTATAGGCAAACTTGGAGGAAAACAGTTCTCTTGTGTGTCTGATAAAACCTCGGGATCCTCACCAAGAACTGGCCTGGACTGCCGACGCCATAACTGATCAATGTAGCATCTGACTGTACAATTTATTTACAATTTATTTTCAGTCTCTTGGTTAGCAGCAGCTCTCTCCTCTGCAACATCCCATTCGTCATCACTATTGTGTAGTGGGCTTCAGTAGGCAAGGAACAGACCAGTATAGTTACAACATCATTTATTGACTCAAACTAGAACTGGACAACTGCAGGCAATTGCCTGTAATTTATACTCTGAGCCCACAGGGCCTTAATCAATCACAATACTTGAAAAGCCTGCCCAAATGTGAATTTTCAAAATTTCCCTCCAAAACAGTTGGAGTTAACAGTCAGGGTCATCTAAAGGTTAGTTTCATTTTAGCTACACAAGCAGTTGGAGTTGTGTTAGTTTCACATTAACAGGGCTTAACACAACTTTATATATATTCAATGCATAACAGAAAGCACCTTTAAAAATGATCTGTATCTTTGTTTCTGCATGTTGAGTTGGTATTTTTACTATAGTTTGTTGAAATTGTCGCTCATGCGTATATCTTGCTAATGAGCCTGAAATTTGTGATTATCTATTATACTTATTAATTATTACACAATTATGTATAATGATTAATCTATAAAACAGTTGGGGCTTATGAATTAGAGTTTCTCCATGCAAGCACTGTCATCACAAATTTTTTTTCTGCTGCTTCTTTGTGAATGTATAAATAAGTGAGGAAATGAATACTTGGCAAATTATTTTAATATATTATAATCTCTGCTGAAATAGAGCAGATTTAGTAGTAGAAAATGCACAGTTCTCATCCACAACAAAAAGATGATGCATCTAATTATGCACAAACAGAACTGGGTTTCTGTATAGCACTAAATAAGCTGCTTTAAACGAACCCCTGAGCATTTAAAAAATGTTATTTCAAAAGTTCTTTCACATAGCCACTGGCTTTACTTTTCCTTCCCCTATGCCAGGGGTGTCAAACTGCTGATCCACGGGCCAGACACATCACGACAAAACCATGCCCACCCCATTGCCAGCAATGGGAAAAAAGCTATGGGCTTGTTATCTAGTTGATTGATTATGTGCCATTATGTTCTTGCTTCTTAGTAACCACATACATTATCTCCATCATGATCTGTCCCCAACTGGTCTTTCAGATCTTCCAATAGTGCATCAATTCATAATGTAACTCGGTTAATCCACTTTGTTGTTGGTTGTCCTCTTTTTCTCTTTCCTTCAATTGTATTTATATAGAAAATGTAAAATGATCATTGATCAATAGATAGTGAAAAAAGTAGGGCCTGGAGACGGACGAATCACAAAAGCTGGGATATGAGAGTGAATGAGAGTTCCTGCTAATGCAGAACACTCCACTCCACAATGTACAACCATTTGTGTGTGTGTGTGTGTGTTTGCTTTTTGTTTCCCTTAAAAAAGGTGGGAAAAATTATTATTCTTTCCAACCATAGTTCATTTCTTCAATGAAGTAGTTAACTATTGTTTACTCAGTTCAATAAATGGGGGTTGTTGCTTCCCACTCTCCTTATGTTTCAAATCTCGGTGCTTTTAAGTTGCCCATTGCTCATTTAAGCTTGGGTGACATATTCATATTATATGGATAAGCAAATTATGAAATATAAAGCAGGACAGAGACTCATAAGAAACACAGAATCTAAAAGCTGCCTTCTCTGCAAAATCAAATGTCCAGCATGTCACAAACATTATTCCTATCAACCACCTTAAATTGTGGCAGGGAGAGGAATTTTATTTCTTGAAATTCTTAGTTTTTAATAAATATTACAGAAGATTTTGATTGTATTTGGATTGCCTGGTCTGTAGAACATTTGTATTTCTAAAAATATCATTAGAAATAATTTATGGGCTAAGTAACCTAGACATAAGTACTGTGGTTAGAAAGAAAGTTGAACAACCACAGAATACATTGCTTATAATTATAATTGTTAATACATTTATCTTGAAGTAAACAAATAATGTGATAGTGACAAGAGATTTTTAGGTCCCTGTTGTTCTTCCATCATACAAAAGTCAAGCTTTTTTGTTTGGGCTGGTTTTGTAGTATATTTGTGTGCATGTCCATGGGAGGGTGTCTATTGGCTATTTTATATGTTTCAAACTGAGCTATTAGAAACAAACAATATGTGCTACAATAGACTATACTGCAGAATTTCTGGTGTCCCAATTGATGAAGCCAAGATTTCACTCTGCAGCATGCCTCATGTCAACAAACCACACAGACATACACACACACACAGAGGCACACTTTAATTAGGAGATGGGGAAGACCAAGAGATAGCAAACAACACACATATAAATAGGCAAGCTGTTCAGGACACCATCTCTAGATCTTGATATGCTACAATTTCTTTTCTTCTTCCATGACACATATTTAAACACATGCTGTATGGTGCTATAATAATACAAGACTAAATTCCTATGTACTAGAAAGTAAATCCAATAGGATGCTAACATTTTTGATAGATAATCTCAAACTGTCATATAGATCCTCAATGACATGATAGCAGTATTTCAGCATTTGAAGAGCTGCCACAAAGAAGAGGGAGTCAACTTATTTTCCAAAGCACTAGAAGGCAAGACAAACAGTGGATGGCAACTAATCAAGGAGAGAAGCAACCTGGTTGGGCAAGGGCAGAGGCCGTCAATACAAATTTAATAGAAGGCCTCTGATTACTTTTTTATCGAAATTTTTTATGGGGTTAGGGAGTGGGGTGGGAGATAGGGGTTGTCTGGCTATGGGGGGTGGCCAATCAACCATGGTTCAGGCCAGACTTGGGTCTGACCGCACGGGGGGAGAACGGGGTGTCGTTGTCGCCGGGGCTCATGAGCGGGTCGTGGGATTATCAATTCCCACGACGGGGAATGGCAGCAGGCGGATAGACAGGGGGCCATATCGCTACCGGGAGGGCCGTCTCCGCTACTTGCAAGCGGTGAGGCGCTCCGACCCTCTGCTTCTTCCCCGAGATCCCGGGAGCGAGGATGTGCAGCCTCCTGAGCTCCGGCTGGTGTACCTGAATGCCAGGTCCGTGGTTAACAAAGCTCCCCTCGTTAGGGATCTAGTTGAGGGTGAGCATGCGGACCTGGCTTGCATCACGGAGACTTGGTTGGGCCCAGAGGGTGGGGTCCCTTTTGGTTGACCTCTGCCCACCAAGCTTCCGGGTGCTACACCGGCCACGAGCTCATGGTAGGGGTGGGGGAGTGGCGGTCACTATTAGGGAGACCTTATATCCGTGGGAGACCACCGTTTCTCAGATAGTCGGGTGTGAGTCTCTCTTTGTGAGATTTGGTTCTGGGGCGCAGTTGGGCTTGCTGCTGGTGTACATTTCGCCTAGTCGCACAGCGGCAGCCCTGCCCGAGCTGCTCGATATCCTCTCGGGGTTGGTGGTTGAGTTTCCCAAACTTATAGTTTTGGGAGACTTCAATCTACCATCCCTGGGAGGTTCATCTGAGTTAGCTCGGGAGTTCATGGCTTCCATGATGGCCATGGACCTGACGCAAGTAATTTCTGAGCCAACTCATGAGGGAGGCCACACCCTTGACCTGATTTTTTTATCTAGACGGTGGTTGGATGATCTTGGTGGGGGCTCTCCATTTATTATGCCCCTGTCATGGACCGATCATCATCTCCTGTGGCTGGTCTTCCGTTTTGCCACCCCCCGCCGTGGGGGTACGGAGCCAATTAGATGGTACCGCCCCAGACGCCTAATGGATCCCGATAGATTCCAAACGGCGCTGGGGTCCCCACCTGCCTCCATTGCTCACAGCTCGGCGGATGCCTTAGTGGAAGCCTGGGAAAGGGCAGCCACTGAGGCACTTGACCGGGTTGTACCCTTGCGGCCCCTGACCCGGCGCAGATCCCAGCGAGCTCCATGGTTTTCCACGGAGCTCCGGGAGATGAAGCGTCGGAAACGGGGCCTAGAGAGCCATTGGAGGTCTAGCCGATCCGAACCCGACCGGTTGCGGTTAAGAACCTACATTAGGTCTTATCTCGCTGCGATGAGGGTGGCGAGGTGTAATTACTTCTCCACCCTCATCGCGTCCGCAGATAATCGCCCGGCCGCCCTGTTTAGGGTGACTCGCTCACTTCTTAATCAGGAGGTGAGGGAGGATCCCTTGCAGGGTCGTGCCGAGGAATTTAGTCAACATCTGTTGGATAAAATCGCTCGGATTCGGACCGGTTTGGACTCCAACTGGGCAGAGTCAGGCGATCAGGACACGGGCGGTCTTGTCAATGTTCCCTGGGAAGAGTTTGATTCTGTGACCCCTGATGAAGTGGACAGGATTATGGGGAGGCTGAGCTCCTCCACATGTTTGTTGGACCCGTGCCCTTCCTGGCTGGTTTATGCAGCTAGGGAGAGGACACGAGGCTGGCTCCAGGCGGTTATATCTGCTTCCTTGAGTGAGGGTTATTTCCCCACCATCTTGAAGGAGGCGGTGGTGAGACCGCTCCTCAAGAAGCCTGCCTTGGACCCAGCTGTATTGAACAACTTTCGTCCAGTCTCCAACCTTCGCTTTCTTGCGAAGGTTGTCGAGAGTGTGGTGGCGCATCAGCTCCCTCTAGTCCTGGATGAAGCGGATTATCTGGACCCCTACCAATCGGGTTTCAGGCCCGGGTACAGCACGGAGACGGCATTGGTCGCTCTGGTGAATGATCTCTGGAGGGCTCGGGACGGGGGATATTCCTCTGTCCTAGTCCTATTAGACCTCACGGCGGCTTTCGATACCATCGACCATGGTATCTTGCTGCGGCGTCTCAGGGGATTGGGAGTGGGAGGCACAGTTCTTCAGTGGTTCTCCTCCTATCTCCTGGGACGCTCGCAGTCGGTGTTGGCAGGGGGGCAAAGATCGGCCCCTAGGTCTCTCGTTTGTGGAGTTCCTCAGGGGTCGGTTCTCTCGCCTCTCCTGTTCAACATCTATATGAAACCGCTGGGTGAGATCATTCGTGGTTTTGGAGTTGGGTATCATCAATATGCCGATGATACCCAACTTTTCTTTTCGACCCCAAACCACCCCAGTGATGCCCTCGCTGTGATGTCCCATTGCCTGGAGGCGGTTCGGGTCTGGATGGGGAGGAACAGACTTCAACTCAACCCTGACAAGACTGAGTGGCTGTACATTCCGGCATCCCGGGATATTCAAAATGTTCCATCTCTTTCTATGGGGGGTGAGTTTTTACCCCCCGTGGATAGGGCTCGCAACTTGGGAGTCCTCCTAGATTCACGGCTTACCCTGGAAGATCATATAGTGGCCGTGACTAGGGGGGCTTTCGCCCAGGTTCGCCTGGTGCACCAGTTGCGGCCCTATCTGGACCGGGATGCCCTGTGTATGGTCACTCATGCGCTCGTGACCTCTCACCTTGACTACTGTAATGCTCTCTACATGGGGCTTCCCTTGAAGACCACTCGGAGGCTCCAACTGGTACAGAATGCGGCCGCGAGAGTTGTCTTGGGAGTTTCCCGGTACTCCCATGTTACACCTTTGCTCCGCGAGCTGCATTGGCTACCAGTTGTCTTCCGGGTGAGGTTCAAGGTCTTGGTTATGATCTTTAAGTCCTTACATGGCATGGGTCCGGGTTACCTCAGGGACCACCTGCTGCCGGCGTCAACTCCCCTCCGCCCTGTGCGTTCCCACAGAGAGGGCCTCCTCAGGGTGCCTCCGGTCAGGGAATGCCGACTGGTGGCCCCCAGGGGGAGGGCCTTCTCTGTGGGCGCTCCGGCATTATGGAATCAACTGCCGGTGGAGCTCCGGATGACATCAGACCTCCGAACCTTCCGTCGCGGCCTGAAGACCCACTTATTTGAATTAGCTGGTCTGGCCTGATGGGGGAATATGGGTTTTTAAATTGTTGTTCTTAGTATTGTATTATTGTTTTTTAACTGGGCATTGGTTTAATCTTTTTTTTAACTTTTGTATCGTTATTTATATATGCCCTGTGAACCGCCCTGAGTCCCTAGGGAGAAGGGTGGTATACAAATCAAATAAAACCTAAACCTAACTAAAGAGAAATTTCCTAACAGTGAGAACAACTAACCAGTAGAACAGCTTGCCTTTGGCAGTTGTAGGTGCTTCATCACTAGTGGTAAATAAACTAAGTTCTGAACTGTTGCGATCATCCTGGTCCAAGTTATTTGAGATAAGGAAGTAGGATGGCATCTGAATTGAATGTGTGTGGGGAAAAAGAAGATGAAACCACCTACTTTTTATATGTTGCAAATATGATGCACATTATAAGGGATGGTGTTTTTATCATATGACCATGGTCACCATCTTGACTCTTCCCCTCTACGTCACAAGCTGCTTTAGTCATACTGCTGGTCTTGAAATGTTGAAAACAGGCAAGGAACATTATGAATCAATCAGATTTTATTATGATAGTTGTTTTTAAAAGAATTGATTCAAATTGTCTCCTGCTTATTTATCCATTTGATTGTTTAACTTTAAATGCTACAGCTGCTGGAACCAGAAAAATCTTATCCCCACTTGACCTGAAAAGTGAAAAAAAATATTACTGCTTTTTACTATCCCCATTTTCAGGACACATTGAAGTTTTGTTGATTTGTCTGGCCATTTGCAAAAAAAAAAAAGTGTACTTGTTACAGGACCTTGTTGTGGGAACAGTCATTTGTTCTGCTAACTACAGTATGTCAGAGAAAGGACATCATTTTGGTATTGTTCCAATGTGGCAATTTTCTAATACAGTAAGCTATAGTTGTGACAGTTTTTTTTACCCTTTGAGTAGATGGGAAAAAGCCATGGGTGTGGGGGGTTATGTGTGTTAATGGCTTATGTGAATCAAGAAATAAGCGCTTGATGCAGGCTGCTTATATAAGGAAGGAAAATTAAGCTAGGAAGCTTTTTAAAGGTTATGAAACAGGCTAGAAACTGATTAGTTTGTTTAAAATCATCTTTGCTGATAAGATTGCTTGAACATATACTAGACCACGGGTGTCAAACTCGCCACGTCACGTGACGTGTCGTGATGTATCGTGACTCTTTTTGCATTGCCAGCAATGGGGTGGGTGCGGCTTCATTATGATGAAACCAGCCTGCAGACCGGCAGTTTGGCACCCCTGTACTAGACAGTTCCACTTACTGCATTGTGATGTTTACATATAATCTAAAAATACATACATCCATACGTGCATATCCACACTCGATCCCCTATTAATAATCTTGAAATGTTGAGGACAGGCAAGGAACAGCACGATCCAATCATATTTTTATATTGTTCTTTTAAACACAGTTGACTCAGATAGTGTGTCCTTCTCTGTTTTGTTTGACACAGCAATTAAAACCTCTCTTAGCAGATTTAGGTAACCAGAGACATAAAGATCTTCCATCCGGGAGCTGTGAGGAAACTTCCAAGGGAAAAGGAAAGGAAGATTGAAATATCACATTGAAAAAGAAGGAGAAATAATGGCAGTGGTGATGGTGTCCCTTGTTATTTTTTTTTCAGATAAATTGGGTTGTGAAGATGGGAATTCATTTACAGGAAGCAGAAATAGTGCAAGTAAAAAAAATACTGTTTTAAAACCATTGGTTTACTTGGACAGAAGCCCCGAAAATTGATATTACCAACATCGCAACATATATATATTTAGAATGTGTGTTTAAAGGAAGCAATCCATATATCATTTTTAAAAAGATTTTTTTAAAGGCTAGCTGATTTATAAAGATCCCTAAGGATCAGTGGGATTAAAGGGTCTGCTCAAAGAGCATGGGAAAAAGGGCAATTGCCATAATGAAAGGAGTTGTAAAGCACATATAAATATGCCCACAGCAAGTGATAAGAGATATCATTATCAAGCTACATCTATTTTCTGCGGGGCTGCTGATGGATTTCAGAGGACATGTAGCATATGAACTGAAAACTGCTCTCTGACTTATTTTCCAGCAAAAGCTTCCAAAAAGATGTGCTTTTTCAAACAGTCTTGTGCATCTGCCTACTTAGGAAACATATCACTTGTGAAGGGGTTGCAAATACACATGTGCACATGCAGGTTTTGAAGTAGTCACCTGAGCCTCCCAAGGAATATGGTTGTTTGAAAGATAGTTCAAAGACTTGCACTAACACGCTTCTTTTCAATGCTTTGTCCTGTCCCATTAAAGGTAAAAGTAAAGGTTTCCCCTGTCCAGTCATGTTCAATTCTAGGGCATGGTGCTCACCTCCATTTTTAAGCTAAGGCAGCCAATGTTGTCTGAAGACATTTCCATGATCATGTGACCAACATGACTATAAGGTACCTATTTATCTACTTGCATTTGCATGCTTTCAAATGCTAGGTTAGGAGGAGCTAGGGAAATAATGGGAACTCACCCCATCACAGGGTGCTCGGGTCCTGAATCCAGCTGCCAGTTTTCCAGCTAACAAACTCAGCATCTTTAACCACTGAACCATCACGCCTCCTTATTCTGTCCCATTAGCAAATGTTATTCTCTTTGATGTGTAATCAGAAGAGAATTTAGGCAGGTAATGCAGATGGAAAGTGGTAAAAAGAGCAGGATGATTAAATTCAGTGGTGACACATTTGCTTCACCTGTAGAAGGAACCAACCTTAATTTTGTCTATCAATTAAAAAGAAAAGTTCAAGGTATGTTGTGCCATTGGTATTTGTCACCAGATAAATAAGACGTATAAAGATACTTCTGTTGTGGAAATATGAAAATCATGAAAATACTTTTTTACCATGGAGTCCTTGGTGCTCTCTGAGCTTGGTTGTCCTTTGTATTTCCTTGATTGGGATGTTGTTTGCTGCTTGATTGAACTACCAGCTCAGACAATCAATCAAGAAGTAAGCAATAACCTAATCATAGAACTATCAAGGAGAAAACAACACTCCCAGCAGCATTGACAGGGAAACCTACTGCAGATAAGCAGAGAGCAAACCTACTTTGTTCTACCACTGAAGATGTTACTTAGTCAGGTAATGAAATGTCTGCAGTCAAACGAACAAGCTCATAGAGTGCCAATTACACCACAGATTAACACTCATCTGCATATGTTTTCTTCTATTGATACATTTTGTCATGCATAGAGAACGTGTGAAAAAGTGAAAAAAAAATGGATTCAATATTGTATATATTTTTTTATTTTTTTTATTTTAATTCCATTTATATCCTGCCCTTCTCCGAAGACTCAGGGCAGCTTACAAGCTTAGCAGTAGCCTTCATTCTATGTATATGCCTGCTTATTAGGGCTTTCACCCCCCCCAAAGCGGCATTATTACAAAGTCAGCTTATTGCCCCCAACTATCTGGGTCCTCATTTTACCTACCTCGGAAGGATGGAAGGCTGAGTCAACCTTGAGCCTGGTGGGATGCAAACCTGCACTAATTGCAGGCAGCTGGTGTTACTTAAAGAGGCATTAGCCCACTGCTCCACCAAGGCTCTAATATCTAATATATGATAATGCATATAATTTTGAAACTTAACTTTCAGTTGAAACCAGGTTCTTTTACTAGGATTTATGAATAGTCAACTAAAAAGGCTTATTGCTTTATATGTGGTAACCCCAACAAAGCTATGTTCAAAGATGGAAAAAATATAGAAATATCCACAGTGATTGCAAAAATGGCAGAACTTGCTGAAATACCAAAATTGACTTGTCTGATTAGGAAACGAATGCCACTATTTTTATAAAAGACTGGAAACTATGGACTTTTTGCTGAAAATGGGCAAAAATAAACAGATGATCTTAGGGCTTACTGATTGAAAAGGGTTGCTTATGGGAAAAGAGAACTATGATATATAATTTAGAAGAGTGTAAATAGTAATGATAATGTTTGTAACTGATACAAAGATCAAAAGTCTCCAGATATTTCTTTTTCCTCTTTTTCTTGACTTTTACAGTTTCTTTTATCTTTTCATGTTTTTTTTGTTTTTTTCTAATTATTTCTTTATACTTCTTTTAATCTTGTTATTTACAAGGTTTTAACATTATATTTTTTTCTCATTACAATATATACAGTAGATATAGATGATAGATAGATGATAGATAGATAGATAGATAGATAGATAGATAGATAGATAGATAGATAGATAGATAATCAATGAAGTAAAAGTATTCTCTCCTAGGTCTTGCATAACAATTTATAGTCTGAATAGTGAATCTTAAGTGTTTGGTAGAAGACAGAATCATGTCTCTTGCCTCTCCCTTATCCTCACCAAATGTCAGTGTAAATAATACAGCACTTGATGAACAAAAGGATTTTCTAAGAAACAGAAAAGTCATTAATTAAACAAAAGAAAAGAAAAATGGTTGGATGTAGGTAGCAGTACATATTTCAACTTCCCCTGCTGTCGTCTTCTGGATTTCTTCAACGTCCTTGTCTAATCCATGATGACTCAAGCACAGCGCTAATTATATGAGTTTCTAGCGTGCCACTAACTTCCTCCCACATGTGGTGGCCTTTGATTAAATTTGCCCATCACTTTGAATAATCCTCACTGATTATTTATAACAGCCTAACAGTTCTTGCTTATTTGACAAAATTAACTTTCCAGAAAGATGCATACATAAACCTAAAAAACAAAGACATTTTCCTCTGTATTTTCACTAATTCTGGGTACTTGTTTTTGCTATTAAAACCATAAAGTAATTATGTACTGTAAAAAAACTAGTATTCTGAAATTTACAGTACATAAGACTAACCTCTCTATACTACTCTTTAATGTATCTACGCTGGTATGTTCCAATATAGCTATTAAAAATTTCTGTAACTGGTAAAGATCATATTATTAATAGAATTGGAATTTGTAATGCTGGGATGCAGAAGTTTAAATATATAGAGAGAAATAGTGTGTATATGTGTTTAATGTGTGCCTAAGGCAGGACCAGAACTCATGATCTCTCTTGTCTATCCCCTGTACCTTCTCAGAATTTCATTGTGAGTTCTTTAATTCCATTTATCAGATGGACTGCTTTTTTTCTCTTTCTGGATCAAAAAAAAGTATGGATAATATAATACTTACCTCCATGTCACATATTGTGATTGTTTTTAGTCTAACAAGGATAATATATAATGTGTTTGTGGTGAGAACCAGCTTGTGTGTAAGAGCCAGGAAGAAGGCAATAACAACTCAATTCTAAAATCTCATCACCCCACCCCCCAAAAAATACCAACCTGCAGGCGCTTGTCCAGGCAGTTGCCAGGAGTTATCTGTTCTTTAATTTGCAGCAATATCTATAATACCATCAAACATCCATATCTGCCTATGCCAGGTCCTTGGCAAGGACTCGATAGGTAAACAAAAATGCCAAATCCAGTCTGAACATCTGGCTGACTGTGAATAATAATAATAATAATAATAATAATAATAATAATAATAATAATAATAATAATAAAGTTGGAAGGGACCTTTGAGGTCTTCTAGTCCAACCCCCTGCTCAGTCACGAAACCTTATGCCATTTCAGACATGGGCTTGCTATTCCTGAAACCTGCAATAAGGAGGAGATATGAAATTCTTTTCATGAAACTGGAGGAAAAAATATTCATCAACTGAACAAAAAAGATGGTTATTTAATGAAATGGGTACATATTTACACAAAAGCCTCTGGGTGAATGTAGTATCTAGGAATTCTGCTACAATCACCCTTGGAATGATATTTTCCAACATTCTACTGTCTTATTAATCTAGAGTTTGTCCTCTTTTAGCACAGATGAACAAGCTACCAGGAGATGGCAGTCCTCAGATAGAATTATTGGACAATTTGATATCCATGGCAAGCTTTAGAATTCCTAGTTGCAGTTTGAATTTCAAGAGTCTTAGTCTGAACTGGGGCTCATGGTAACTCAAAACTAAGACTGTATATGTATGTTTGCTTATTTTTGTATATCATTCCATGCATGTTCTTAGTCTGAACTGGGGCTCATGGTAACTCAAAACTAAGACTGTATATGTATGTTTGCTTATTTTTGTATATCATTCCATGCATGTTCACAATCTATTTCTAAGGACACTGATATTTCTGTACTATAGATTTTTCAGAAGATATACTCATCTACACTATGAATACTTTTACTGCTTTCTATATTTTTCCCAAAGGCTTTATTATGACACTTGTCAAGACAGTTCAGTTAATTCAGGTTCTAGATGAAATTAATGATGAAAAATGTACTAACGAAGCATTAACTAAAAAAAACTCCATTAGATTGGGAAAATAATGATTAAAGTAAGTGTAGTTTTCATTATATTAGGCAGCTCACAGACTTGAAAGTCTTCTCTCTTTTTTTGTTCACTCTATGCCAGTTAAATATTCTACTGCATCATGAAAAATGTTTTCCTTCCCACCTTTCAAACCACAAAAATAGACATCTAATCTTTTCCAATCTTTGCTAGTCTTTGAACTTTCTTCAAAGTCACACTCCATTGTCATTAACTTTCCATGACACTAGTGTCATGTTGCATTAAAAATGAAGAGGAATATTCTCTTAGATGTAGAACAGTTGTAGCAGGAGCAGAAATAAAGAAGAAGAAGAAGAAATGAAGAAAGATTGTTCTTTCTATCGGTCATAGAAAGTCATACCTGAAAATATTGAGATATGAGAATGTTTCCAACATGTAGGACACTTCTCAAAAATTAATCTACATTAATATTTAAAACAGTTATGGACAGTTGTAAGTGCACTTTTCATCTGGAGTTATTTGCATCTGTTTGACTGTATTTGACTCTAAATATTTTCAGGCAGTTTTCTGGTCACCTCAGATGTTATTTTTCATGGATGTAATAATATTTGGGCCAATTTCTATCAGATCCTTCTTGAACCCCCACGCCCCCAAAATACTGTTGCTGCTGATGCGTTATGGGTTTTCTTCTGACTTTAAGTAGGAAAATAAACAAATTCTGAAATACATACAATAGAAATATTGGAAATTCCAATTATGTCCCCTCTGAAAAAAAATGGAAGCATTAAAATAATAGTCATAGTAGCAGTTGTAGCGGCAGCATATACATTATGATATTAGGTTAGCTTATTTATCCCTGATTGTCAGAGTTGCACTACTCAGATGACCCTGAGGACACAGACAAACCTCCAAGTGGCTTTAATGACTTTCCAAAAGAAGGCAAATGACCAGTTGTCTGCAAGGAATATAAATCCTTCCATTCCCACCATCCAGTCAGAGTTGAAGAAGCTTGTTGAATGAGAAGCAAAATGTCCTCAAAGAAAAACAAGAAAGTCCAGTTGCCTCTTGAAGAAGCACCTATGCGACATATCCATTTAGCATTACATAATTTCTAATTAGTTTCCTCTATGAAACAACAACAAGAAAGATGCCCCTTGAATTAAGCTTGATTCTTGATGATGCTATAGATATATTCATTTAGTTTTCTTGGCAACAATGTTGAAGAAGTTTGCTGTTGCCTTCTTCTAGGTGAGGATTTGTGTTACTCTCCTCCCCATTTTTTAACAGTATTTATTACTGTTACTACTTTTTGCTTTATTATTTTAATGTATAGTAGTGTTAGTGTTTTTAAGCCACCCAGAGTCATCTCTGTACAAGGTGGGTGACACCTAAATGTAATAAATAAATAAATATATTAGCAATTTTAAATATAATCTAGAAGTTCAACACTGATAAAGTACAAAAACCACAGAGATGGTATATCTCCTTGAGCCTCAGGAGATCACCTCAAATCAATAGAGAAATGTCACATACTTAATTGCAGCCTGAATTCAATATTAACAGGAAGCAAATACTGTTTTTATAATCATAACTAGTTATGGGCCCATGAGAGATCTGTGCAGCTAAACCAATTTTGTTTTTGGTATCTGATGCACAGAATAAAGCTCTCCCTGTATGTGATGCTTCTATTTAGCAATAGTGTTCCATGGGTGGATTATTATTATTATTATTATTATTATTATTATTATTATTATTATTATTATTATTATTATTATTATTATTATTATTATTATTAAATTTATTTAGGTCATCTGCACTTTAAACACAATACACAGAAATAAAGATTTTAAGAAATTATTTGGAAGCTTCCATAGGACCAAAAAAACACACAAACATTTTCCTGAATTGAATTTTTCAAAAACTTATCTCTTCTAAGGTAGAGTATAGCAGAGCATTTCCCCCTTGGGTGCAAAACTGAATTTATGTTTGTCAGTGATTTAGTGAGTATGAACTTCAAGAGAAGTAGTGACCAGGTGACTGTCTTTGGGGAATGCTGATTTTATGACTATAATGTGTTATTTGTTGTGTTAGTGTGTTCTTATGATGTTTGAGCTTTTTTATTATTTTATTGTTTCTATATTGCTTTGGGTGCAACTTTAAACCCTAATAAGCAAAGAAGGGAGAAAAAATGTGAGATGATGGGATTGATTTGTAGCACGATATAATGTTTTGTGGGGAAGACTCTGACCAAAGTGTGTAATAAAATTATGCATATTCCAATACAGTAAAAGACAGTCGGAATCTTAGTAATTGAGAATCAAAACATGTTAATAGAAGGAACAGAAACTCTTCAGCTCAAGCATGATGGAAGCTATCCAGATGCACAACAAGACATAGCTAGATAAAATGTTTTATTGCCTAACAGAATACAGGAATAAATTGCTTTGTATCAGTATGAGAACGCAGTTTCTTCTTGTATTCCCTGCAGTTTAAATCTAGTGTTCTTTTTTCCCCCTGCCTTTCATGCAGCTTAATGGATACTTTGCTTTGTGATTCTCAGGCCTGGTGCTAAATCACAGTTGATTATTGACATAAGTTGCCTTCCTGCTCAGGAAACTCTAGCTGTCAATGAAACTCCACCCCAAATGTAATATTTTCTCTTCCCCAAGCTCCAGTATGTTCACCAAGTACTCTGAAGTGAGTAGGATGGGGATCTATTGATACAGTTCTTGCTATTTTTACATCAGTTCATCCAACATTAAAAGTAGATTGGTTCGTAATAATCCTGAACACGTAGTCATTGGAAGAAAGGACCAAGTGAGTTTATCCCCCACTTTTTTTTAAAGAAAGCTCAGTATATAAATTGGATAAACATATTTTATATAACTATAGTTCTTAGTAGGAGCTATAGAATATTTCATTTATTCAGTGACTTTTTGAAGTGTTCCAAGCTTGAAATCAAGTATGCCTGTTTTGAATTCTGCTCCAAGGTCAAAATATGACTTTGAACCAAATTATTCTTTTCAAAGGTTGTTTAGAACATTTTGTGTGGTTATAGTCTAACAGAACAAAGCTCAAACTACTTCAAGATTAGATGCAATAGGAAGCAATGAAAACTCAAATCTACTTCCCTTTTCTCTCATTTTATAGCTAGGGCGATAACTATTGGTACGGTTATTATCAGCTATGCAACTTGCAGAAATATTGTCCAGATGGAAGATGTTCATGCAACAGTACATTATAATGGAACACCTTCCTCCACCCACCCACCCCAAAAAAAGCAAGGAAAAAAGCATTGACACAGAAATTAAAGATCTATAATCTATATATAGAGGGACGCGGTGGCTCAGTGGGTTAGGATGCTGAGCTTGTCGATAAGGTCAGTAGTTTGGCAGGTCGAATCCTGAGTGCCGCATAACAGAGTGAGTGCCTGTTACTCGTCCCAGCTTCTGCCAACCTAGCAGTTCGAAAGCATGTAAAAATGCAAGTAGAAAAATAGGTGGGAAGGTAACAGCGTTCTGTGCACCTTTGGTGTCTAGTCATGCTGGCCACATGACCACGGAGACGTCCTCAGACAAGCGCTGGCTCTTCGGCTTTGAAATGGAGATGAGCACCGGCCCCTAGAATTGGAAACGACTAGCACGCATGTGCGGGGGAACCTTTACCTTTACCTTTAATCTATAACTAGCAAGCAAAATCTGTATTCATTTTGCAACTCATAAGGATTATAAAGCTAAAATTTCAGACTTAATCTTTATAATGAATAACCATGGTGCCACAATAAGGCACCAATAAAGGAAGAGGAAGTGTAAGAGGGTGGAAAACAGGACATTGTCTTGAATAAACTTCCAATCTAACTTTTTTTTAAAAAAAAAATGTTTTGATATGGATGTGATCTGACTCGCTTTAATCTGGATCCAGACAAGGAAGGTAGTAATGAGTTTGCAAAGCCGCTGCGGCTTTCAATATATTGGGTTATTTAAGTTATGATTCAAATCTCTCAGTTGCAGTCCATCATCTCAATTTTTGATAAGATCACTGTTTCCCTGCTGAATAATGATTCTGTATTAATTTTTCTAAGATCATTTTGTATCAAAACAGACTACCCCTCCCCCAAAAAAAGTTCCTTAAAAAAGTCAATTCTGCATCAAAAAGATTCCACTTGAATGCCTTTGCCATAAAACTGCCATAGCATTTGAAAGATAGTCCTTTTTAACACCCTATTTATGCATTCATGGTTTATTAATGGTGTGGAATCACTGAAGGGTAAAGATATACAAAACGGAAATGAAAATCGAAGGGGTGAAATATATTTACCAACTGCGTTGTTCCGAGAAATAACCTTAAATAACCTTTGGGGTTTATGTGATGTTATTACTGCACAGGCCTCCTCCTCCTCCTCCTCCTCCTCCTCCTCCTCCTCCTCCTCCTCCTCCTCCTCCTCCTCATCTTGTTTTCCACAGCCTAATATTTAACTCTGATATTTCCCAGTGGTTTCTCATTCAGATATTGATGGGCCCAGCCCATACATTCTTACTTTCAGACCAATTGTTGAGACACAGTAGTAGAGATGTCGCACAAAGCATAAAAATGAATAAACTGCCATAAATGGTGCTTAAAAATAGAGTAATAAGGATAAATACAGAAGGAGCACCAACTTTCGAAAATTCTTCTATTGTATAGTTCATTGTGCTTTGTTTTATCTGACTCCATCAGAAATAGAGTATATACAATATATACTGTATTCTATATCTGAATACTGCCCCATTCGAATTCAATTTTCCATTTTTCAGGTCATTATTGTCCTACCTAGGAGATTATCATAATGGTGCTGTATATACAATCCACTTTTCTTTAAGATCTCAAAACAGACAGATACAGATGTTAGGGCAGAAGTATTATCTGGTTTCTATCCAATCTCTGATGGGAGTCTCTTTTTTGACAGAGTCCATATTCTGAAAATATATTTTATTTTACTTAGAATGACTAAAACTACTGATCAAATTTATTTCCTTTTGCATGGAAAATATAAGAGATTTGATTTTTTTTTTAAAGTACTGCCTAAATTATGGTCAGGACAAGAAGTAACAGGTGGAATATCATTAAAGAGAGATTCAACTTAGAACTAAGGAAATTTTTTTCTGATAGTATGAACAATTAATGAATGGAATGTCTTACCTCTGGAAGTTGTAGGTACTCCGTCACTGGAGGTTTTCAAGAAGTTACTAGGCAGTCATTTGTCTGGAATGGTACGTGGTCTCCTGCTTGAGCAAGTGGTTGGACTAGAAGACTCTAGAAGGTCTCTTTCAAGCCTATGTTCTAAATTGAAACCCAGGCTCAGAAAGTAAATTTATATATCTTTATTGTATACAGTTCTTTTTTTCCCTTTCAGTATATAGTCAGGTACAGTTTTCACCTGACCTAATAGAGTTTTGTATTTATTAATCTTTCTCCTAATCATTTTTTTTAAAAAAAATCATCCAAAGGTTTGTTTTTGTCCCAGTCTCATATTCAGTAGTAATATCATTTACCGCCTGTGTGTTCTTATGAAGCTGTGAACCTTCAATATACTGTATGGCTGCAAATATATCTATAAATACACTAAATATAATCCATGCTGTGCCGTGAGGGAAATGGGAGGCAAGTTTATGTTAGCAACAAAGTAAGAAATTTTGGGCCCCTTGGGCAAAGAACTGCAAGGAAGGCAGATTGCTGATTTCTGTGTTGTTGTATTTTCCATTGCTAAGATAACCGTATATTTATTCAAACAGTTTTGATTTATTAAATGCCTTGCTGTGTTTAATACATGATTTGCTGATTGTCTTCTTTCGCTATAAGAAAGGTTGCCTTCCTGAGTGAGACTTTTTATTGAAACAGCTTTCTCTTTCTGAGTGGTATAATGTAGAATTGGAGGCAGGGGGGAGGGGGGTTTAGCTACTAAAAATGAATCCAACATAGACAGCACATGAGGATTTTTACTGATGAAAGCATTTAGATAGCACCTTTCACCAAGAGAAACACTTTTGGAAAGAGTCAGCTTCTTGGTTAAAGTCAGTTATAAGAAATGTTCTCTACTAAAACACTAGCTGGAAAATTATACTTCGTTTTGAAGGGTTCTGTAACTGAAACAAAAAGAAATTGTTTAGCCTAACTATTGCTATCTTGCTTTTGTAATCAGCATTTGCATTAGGGACAAATTTCATGCATACGTGGGAAACATGTACACAGATGGGATGTACTGAAGAAGGCAATAAGGGAGTGTACATGAATGATTTATGCCTTCCTTAGGTTGTAATGGCTCTGTTGTCTGATTTTCATTGGCTAACAAAGCAATGCTACTAACTTTCTACGGCAGGCATGTCAAACTGCCGGTCCACGGGCCAGATGCATCATACCGAAACTGCACCCACCCCATTGCTGGCAATGGGGAAAAAGTCTTGATACATCACACAACATCATGTGACATCATGAGTTTGACATGCCTAAGGTGTGGCACTTCTGGATGTAACTATGCCAGTGTTCCAAATTGTTTGCTACCCAGAGGTTTTATTTGATCAATTAAAGCACTGTTTCTTTAAGAAGCCTCTGTTTGAGCTGCCTGATTAGACTTTTAATGGTGTCTCAAATTTAAGTAAGGGCCAGTGACCTTACATTTCCACAAAGTTTCTGCCAACTACATTTCTTGTGTTGTGATTCTTGACAACTTTACCAAAGAAGCAAAATTTGTACTGCATTTAGGAAGCTTCTCTTGAAACTGAATGCTGCCATGCACTTGTCTGCCAGTCTCAAGTCTGGGTGAATGGGGAGGGTTGAGGTAAGACATGGCAACGTACCTTATAAAAACCTCACCAAGAAAATAGTATGGAATCAGATAGGGTGCCCAATGGCAGGGGGAAAAAAACCCCTCTAATACCAAAAAGGTATTAGGAACCACAAGGACTTGCAGGATGAAGTCTAGGCATTGATGATATGCCCAGAGAAAATCCAGAAGAAATCCCACCCATTGGTGAAAGCAAGGATTTGCAGTTTAGAAAGAAATGGACAATAGCTATTTTTAGTCTGAGGAATTCACTATATTTTACTTAGGACACTGTTTGGTTCAGGTAGACAATGACTCAGAGTGGTTCACAATGAAAAGAGTTTATTCAATACACATAAGTCAACTGACAACTGTCAAATGTTTCAAGCTTTTATACTAGAACTGTTTAAACTGTAACCAATCATCAATCGCTATTTTCCCGCTTCTTTACAACTTTAACCAATAGTTGCACCAGAATCTCCCGCTTCAAAGAACCTTCTTTGCAACCTGCTATTTACATGTTTGCAACTATCTACAGACACAACACCCCTTACCCCCCAGTTGTTGTTATTTATTGACATAGTCTCTTAAGTATTTGGGTGGCCTATGGACCCTTGATGGATATCTATTGCTTTGGATACCTAAGTCATCGCTATCAGATTGTCTGCTTGGCTGGCTTACACTGGTGGATCTGGACTCTTGAATAATTGGCTCAGATGCTTCTCTGCTAACAAGTTGTGATTGTTGTTGTGTTTGATGTTGATGTTCAGCTAATGCGGGCCTGCTCAAAGGGGGCAGCTCCCAGTCAATTTGACTATGTTGTTGTTGGTTAGCTGTGGATGGACTGGTTTGAATTTCTGCTTCCCCACTAACTGGCAGGTTGTTATCAATAAGCCATGATGCAATGTTCCCCCCGTGTATACTTTGATCCCCATCAACTGGCATGCTACCAATAGTTCTCTTCCTTAACTGATCTATATGTCTTTTGTTAACCCTATTCCCTTCCCCCTCAATAGTGTAAGACAAAGGTCCCATTATCTCAGTGACCACCCCTGGGACCCATTTGTCCCCTTGTGCATAATTCCTGGCCCAGACTAGGTCCCCAATTTTGAATGATCTGTTTGGAATGTCCGGTTCAGCACTTGATGGTAGTCTGTCAGGATGTAACCTGTCCAGTTTGGTGGTTAATCTTTTCCCCCACCTCATTTCTGCTGGGCTTTTTCCGGTAGCCGTGCAAGGGGTCGTATATTGGGTCAGCAAGAATTCTGCCAGTCTTTGATGCCAATCGCCACGGATGATTCTCTTTAATGCGTCCTTGGTGGTTCTCACGTTGCGTTCAGCCAAGCCGTTGGTGGACGGGTGGAAGGGTGCTGATGTCGTGTGTCTAATCAAGTTGGCCCTGAGGAAATCCTGGAATTCAACAGAGGTGAATTGGGGCCCATTATCTGACACAATTACATCAGGTAACCCATGAGTGGCAAAGAGGCCCCTTAAGACTTGTATTGTTTTACCTGAAGTCATAGAACTGACGGGTACTACCTCTAGCCATCTAGAGAAACTGTCCACTACTACTAGAAAGGTTAACCCTTGGAAAGGTCCGGCAAAATCAATATGAATCCTAGACCAAGGATTCCTGGCCAACTCCCACTTATGAGTACGTGTGTGTTGCAGCTCAGGTCTAGAACGCTGACACAAATAACAATTAGAAACACATTCTTCAATGTCCTTGTCAAGTCCTGGCCACCATAAGTGACTTCTAGCCAATGCCTTCATACGTACTATTCCAGGGTGACCCTCATGTAGTTCTAATAAAATTGTAGATCTGTGGATTTCAGGAATGACAACACGGTTTCCCCACAGAACACATTCCAAATGGGATGATAGTTCATCCTTTCTTCTAAAATATGGAATGTACTTGGCATCCGGGTTAGTACTTGGCCACCCACTAAGGACCCAGGCCATAATTCTTTTTAGGATATGGTCTTTATTGGTTGCCTCAGCTATATCTTTAGCAGTTAAGGGGCATTCAGGAATGTCCTGTAAAGACATTATTTGTCCCACAGGAGCAGGGTCTTCCTCAGTGTTGTTTAATGGCAGTCTGCTAAGGGCGTCTGCATGTCCCATTTCCTTGCCTGGTCTGTGTTGAAGGGAAAATGAATATGCTGAGAGGAAAATTGACCACCTCAGCATTCTGGGCGACATTATTTGGGGTGTCTGTTTATCAGTGGTAAACAGTCCCAATAATGGTTTATGGTCAGTGAGTATGGTAAAGTTCCTACCATAAAGGTAATCATGGAACTTTTTAACTCCTGCCACGATTGCTAATGCTTCCCTATCAATCTGTGCATAATTCCGCTCTGCTTTAGTAAGCGTCCTGGAATAATATGCGATTGGCTTTTGAACACCATGACTGTCCAAGTGGCTGATAACAGCCCCCACACCATAAGGTGAAGCATCGCAAGCTAAATAAATTGGTTTATTCTCAATAAAATGGGTTACTGTTGATTGGCTAGAAAGAATATTTTTTAATGTTTGGAAACTAACTCTATGTTTGTCAAGCCACTGCCACGGGGTTTTTTTATCTAAAAGTCTATGAAGAGGTTCTGCTATGGCAGCTTTGTGTGGCACGAATGTGTGGTAAAAATTAACTAATCCAAGGAAGGCTTGTAATTCAGCCTTGTTTTTTGGTTCTGGTGCCAATTTAATTGCCTTGATTTTATCAGGGGTAGGATGAATTCCATTTTTGTCTATCCTAAATCCTAGAAATTCAGTGGACTTAACCCCAATACAACATTTTTCCTTTTTTAATTTAAGTCCAGCCCTCCTAAACCTTTCCAATACCTGTTCCAGACGCTCTGCTAATATTTCTTCATTTCTTCCAGCTATCAGAACATCATCAAAATAAGGGCATACACCAGGTATGCCCTTTAAGGTCCTCTCCATCACCTCTTGGAAGATGCCTGGAGCTGCTGCAATACCAAATTGCAGTCTGTGGACTCGGAACGCCCCCTTGTGGGTAACTATAGTTTGAGCTTCAGCAGCCTCTTCAGAAACAGTTAATTGCAAGTACGCCTGCGCCAAGTCTAACTTGGCAAATATGGCGCCGTCCTGTATCGTGGCGAGGACCTGCTTCACCGTCGGGACCGGGTAAGCATGTTTTTTCATTCCCAGGTTCAGGGTGGCTTTGTAGTCAGCGCAGATCCTCACATGCGTTGTACCCATGCGACCTCTGACTCGGCGCAGATCCCGTTGGGCCCCATGGTTCTCTGTGGAGCTCCGGGAGATGAAGCGTTGGAGACGAGGTCTAGAGAGCGGTTGGAGATCCAGCCGATCCGAATCCGACCGATTGCAGTTAAGAACCTTTATAAGGTCTTATCTTGCGGCGATAAGGACGGCGAAGTCTAACTACTTTGCCGCCCTTGTCGCATCCGCAGATAATCGCCCGGCCGCCCTGTTTAGGGTGACTCGCTCCCTCCTTAACCAGGAGGTGAGAGAGGATCCCTTGCAGGGACGAGCCGAGGAGTTTAGTCATCATCTGGCGGACAAAATCGCTCGGATCTGGACCGGCCTGGACTCTGACTGGGCAGAGTCTGATGTGGAGGAATCAGGCGGTCTTGAGCATGTTATCTGGACTGAGTTCGACCCTGTTTCCCCTGATGATGTGGACAGGATCATGGGGAGACTGAGCTCCACCACCTGTTTGTTGGATCCGTGCCCCTCCTGGCTAGCTTATGCGGCTCGGGAGGGAACACGAGGCTGGTTCCATGCAGTAATAACTGCTTCCTTGAAGGAGGGTGTCTTCCCTGCCGCCCTGAAGGAGGCGGTGGTGAGACCCCTCCTCAAGAAGCCTGCTTTGGACCCGGCTGTTTTAAACAACTATCGTCCAGTCTCCAACTTTCGCTTTCTGGTGAAGGTTGTTGAGAGTGTGTTGGCGCATCATCTCCCTCTGTTCCTGGAGGAAACTGATTATCTGGACCCGTACCAATCGGGCTTCAGGCCCGGACATAGCACGGAGACGGCATTGGTCGCACTGGTGAATGATCTCTGGAGGGCTAGGGACAGGGGTTGCTCCTCTGTCCTGGTCCTATTAGATCTCTCAGCGGCTTTTGATACCATCGACCATGGTATCCTGCTGCGGCGTCTCAGGGGGTTGGGAGTGGGAGGCACCGTTCTACGGTGGTTCTCCTCCTACCTCCGGGGCCGCTCACAGTCGGTGTTGACAGGAGGGCAGAGATCCGCCCCGAGGTCTCTCATTTGTGGAGTTCCTCAGGGGTCGGTTCTCTCACCTCTCCTGTTCAACATCTACATGAAGCCGCTGGGCGAGATCATTCGTGGTTTTGGGGTGGGGTATCACCAGTATGCTGATGATACCCAACTTTTTCTTTCCACCCCGAACCAACCCAGTGATGCCCTCTCCGTGATGTCCCGGTGCCTGGAGGCGGTTCAGGTCTGGATGGGGAGAAACAGGCTTCGTCTCAATCCCGCCAAGACCGAGTGGCTGTGCATATCGGCGTCTCGGGTTAACCATGTTATTCCACCTCTAATGATGGGGGGTGAGGTGTTACCCCCCGTTGATAGGGCTCGCAACTTGGGCGTCCTCCTGGATTCATGGCTCAATTTTGAAGATCACATAGGAGCCGTGACCAGGGGGGCTTTTGCACAGGTTCGCCTGGTGCGCCAGTTGCGTCCCTATCTGGACCGAGACGCCCTACGCACAGTCACTCATGCGCTTGTGACCTCCTGTTTGGACTACTGTAACGCTCTCTACATGGGGCTGCCCTTGAAGACCACTCGGAGGCTTCAACTGGTGCAGAATGCGGCCGCGCGAGTTGTAATGGGGGTTTCCCGATACTCCCATGTAACACCTCTACTCCGCGAGCTGCATTGGCTTCCGGTTGCCCTCCGGGTGAAATTCAAGGTGCTGGTTATCACCTATAAAGCCCTACATGGCCTGGGTCCGGGATATTTGAGGGAACACCTGCTGCCGGCATCAAACGCCCTTCGCCCAGTGTGCTCCCACAGGGAGGGTCTGCTCAGGGTTCCGCCGGTGAGAGATTGCCGGTGGGTGACACCCAGGGATAGGGCCTTCTCAGTGGGAGCGCCTGCCCTCTGGAACCAGCTGCCGGTGGAGCTGAGGACTGCACCCGACCTCCGATCATTCCGCCGGGGCCTGAAGACCTGGCTCTTTCAGCTCTCGGGCCCAGACTGAGGAGGAATTTTTAATTTGGGGTTCTTTTTAACTGACTACAGGGTTAATTTAATATTTTTTTTAATTTGTTCTTAATTTTTGTATTTTGGATTTTTAATTCCCTGTAAACCGCCCTGAGTCCTCAGGGAATAGGGCGGTATATAAATATAACTAAATAAATAAATAAATAAATAAATCCCCATTAGGTTTAAGGGGTGTGACGATCGGCGTTTCCCACAAACCACCCTCGACTGGTTCTAGGACGCCTTGGCCTACAAGCTTATCGAGCTCGGCCTCGATTTTTTGCTTAAGGGCGAAAGGCACCCTTCGGGCCTTAAGCCGGATGGGTTTAACCGACGGATCTAAATTAAAATTAATTGGGGGCCCTTTATATTTACCTAAAGACCCATCGAATACGTCTGCGAATTCATCGCAGACTGATTCGAGGGTCTTATTTTTAATAACTGTGTTTATTCCCCCTATCCAAATGCCCAGGGCAGGAAACCAGTTAAGGCCTATTAAACTGGTCCTATGGCCTTCAGTAACTATTAAATCTAAAGCTCCCTTAAACCCCTTATATTTAACACTAAGGGTAATTTTCCCTTTAATTTTTATTGGGGTTTTTTGGAAGTCGGTCAATTGGATTTTGGTTGAACTAAGTGGAATTTTTCTGCCACTTATTTGTTCAATCTTTTTAAAAGTTTCACTAGATATTATGGACACTGAGGCCCCAGAATCTATTTCCATTTTGCAAGGAACCCCTTGCAATTGGACTATAATTTTTAATTTTCCTTCCGGAAAATTATTAATTTTTCCCTTCCTACTATGATTGACTCGCGCCACCTCCCCACGGTTTGGAAATTTAGCCCACGATCTAGGGGTCTCTTTGCCACTATAGTAAGGGGTTACCTTACCTTCGGGCCAAACGTCGACTTCATGTAGGCGATTGTCGCATGCACGACCCCTGCAAATGGCTTGAATGTGGCCGGTCTTCCCGCACAATCTGCATCTAGCGGTACGAAATCTGCAAGTTGCACGGGGATGATTGCCCCCGCAGCTGCCACATCGGTTGTCGTTGTCACGCGGTCTCGTTGCAGTGTCTCTCCATTGTCGTTGGGTCGCGGTTGCTTGTCGTTGTGGTGTTGAGGTTTGGAATCGGCGGTTCGGTTCAGGCCCGTCGCTTCGGGATGGTTTTGCCACCATTTTTCCAAACCGTCTGGTGACTTCGGCGATGTCAGCTTCCCATTGCTGGTCCACCTCCCCGCAGTCCACAAGGCCTTCTTGTATAATTTCGGCAGACGCAGCCATGCTATTACGGGGGGGGGTCGCGATACCCAGTGGATTCATAAGTTAATAGTTCGTCCAGTACTTCTTGCAAATCGCCGGTGGGCTTGGCGATAATTCTATTTTGTAGATGCTCATCTCGCAAGCCAAGTACTACTCGGTCCCGGATTCTGATTTCCAAGTTGTCATACTTGCATCGTACTGCGGCTTCTCTGACTGCAGCAACGAATTTTTGGATCGATTCGCCCGGTCTCTGATTTCTTTTTTCGAAAATACGACGCCAAAAGAGTTCGGATCTCCTTGGCGTGAAATGCACTTTTAGTTTGGCTAGAAGATCAGCATACGGAACGCTTGAGACCGGCTGTGGTTGACAAAGTCCTACAGCGATCCGATACACTGGTGTGCCGCATATGGTCAGTAAAGCTGCCGCCTTTTTTCGGTCATCCGTTATCCCATTAACAAGCAGGAACCCTTCGACCTGTCCTACATATTCTTCCCAGTCCTCTGGGAAGCTTGGGTAAAATTCTTTCAAGGACCCGATTTGCGCCATTCGGAGGATTGTTAATTCCGCCGCGGCCGCTTGTGGTTGACTGTGACTTCTTTTCAAATTTGCCGCCTATGCGCAGCTGTTCCGCCGAACCTGCTCTGGTCTGCCGTCTATCCCACCTTCGTCGCCAGTTGTTTGGTTCAGGTAGACAATGACTCAGAGTGGTTCACAATGAAAAGAGTTTATTCAATACACATAAGTCAACTGACAACTGTCAAATGTTTCAAGCTTTTATACTAGAACTGTTTAAACTGTAACCAATCATCAATCGCTATTTTCCCGCTTCTTTACAACTTTAACCAATAGTTGCACCAGAATCTCCTGCTTCAAAGAACCTTCTTTGCAACCTGCTATTTACATGTTTGCAACTATCTACAGACACAACAGACACTATACCAAGAAAATGAATGGAGTGACATTTATGAGAAGCAAGAGTTCATCCAAGCCATAGACACCTTCTTGATGGTTAATTGTCACATTATGAGCAACTGAATCCCTGCCAAGCCCCTCAAAATCACAGCTGGCCGAATCTATGCCCCAACAACTGATGCAGTGGAGCTTGAAATAGAAGTTTTCTATGCCAAAAATAAACAGAGAGGAATTTGGAAGATTAGAATTAGAATTGCAAAAGAATCTGCAAAAAAGACTTTAAAAAGAGATATGGATATGATAAAACATAAACTAAACTTGTTAGACTCAGAAAAAATGGCAGAACAGATTAAAAGAGCGAAGCAAAAGTTTTTTGAAACCGCCAACAAACCGGGAAGATGGTTAGCTTATAAACTTAAAAAACAGAAAGAAAAAACAATGATATACAATTTGCTGGATGAGAAAGGTTATTTACAATATTTTCATTTCATTTCATTTATTAAATTTATATACCGCCCTTCTCCCGAAGGACTCAGGGTGGTGAACAAGGCATATATAAATAGAAAATACAAAAATTAATAGAGAATTAAATAATCGCCCAGATAAAACAGTAACAATATAAAAACCCATTAAAAACCCTAACATCCCCCATCAGGCCAGGCCAGCTTGTTCAAATAAATGGGTCTTCAGACTGCGCCGAAAGGAGCAAAGGTCCGGTGCCATCCGGAGCTCAACCGGCAGTTGGTTCCATAAAGCCGGAGCGCCCACAGAGAAGGCCCTCCCCCTGGGGGCCACCAGCCGACATTCTCTGACCGGAGGCACCCTGAGGAGGCCCTCTCTGTGGGAACGCACAGGGCGGAGGGAAGTTATATAAAAATGAAGAAATAAAAAAGATAGTTAAAGAATTTTATAAAGACTTATATGATAACAAGGAGGTGCCAAGAGAGAAGATTGTAAAATATTTAGAAAATAGTAATATTCCGAAGATTTCAGAGACATTTAAAAATATGTTAGACAAAGGAGTTACAATGATGGAAATAACAGAGGCTATAAAGAGACAAAAAAAATGGTAAAGCTCCTGGCCCAGATCGACTTCCGGCAGAACTATATAAAAGTTTGCAAGAGATACTAAGAGATCCATTGAAAGATGTTTCTAATGGACTTTTAATAGAAGCTAAAATGCCAATGAAGTGGGTCGAAGCAAATATTTCTTTAATACCAAAAAACGATTCAGATCTGACCCAGATCAAAAATTACAGACCGATTTCACTACTTAATGTGGATTATAAAATTTTTACTTCAATAACGGCGGAGAGATTGAAGAAATATTTGGTTGAATTTATACATCTGGACCAAAACGGCTTTTTACCAAAGAGACAAATTAAAAACAATTTAAGAATGATAATAGATATACTGGAATACTACGAATTACATCCAAGGAAACAAATGGCATTAGTATTTTTAGATGCTCAAAAGGCATTTGACAATCTTTCATGGCAGTTTTTAATTTATCAATTACAAGCAATGGATTTCGGACAGAACTTTGTAAATATGGTAAAAACAATATATAGCAAACAAACTGCCAAAGTAATTGTGAATGGAGATTGTACTGAAAGCTTTGAAATAAGGAAAGGCACATATAAATTACAAGCATTTGTTGATGATTTGGTATTCATTTTGGAAGATCCTTTGAAGATGATTCCAAAATTGTGGAAGAAATTGGAACAATATGGTGAGGTAGCAGGATTAAAAATTAATAAGGAAAAAACTAAAATAATAGTGAAAAATGGTACGGATAAGCAAAAAGATCGAATATCAGAGGTGACAGAGGTACAGATAGTAAAAAAGGTAAAATATCTGGGTATATATTTATCAGCTAAATGTTCAACATTAAAAGAAGACAACTATATAAGACTATTGAAACAAATAAAGTTAGACCTGGAAAAGTGGAAGAATTTGAAATTGTCCTTACTAGGAAGGATAGCTACAATTAAGATGAATATATTGCCTAAGATTCTATTTTTGTTCCAGACAATCCCGATAAAACTTGGGGAACTTTTTTTTAAAGAGTTGGATTCTTTAGTTTTAAATTTTATATGGCAGGGGAAAAAAGCTAGAATAAAAAAGAAAACTTTGCAAGATACTAAAGAAAATGGGGGTTTTGGTTTACCTGAGTGGACTTTGTATTATCAAGCATCAGTATTGACATGGGTGAAAGAATGGATAATGCTTAGAAATAAAAGGTTGTTATGCTTGGAGGGACATGATTTACAGTTGGGATGGCACGCGTTTTTGTGGTATGAGAAAAACAAAATTCATACATATTTTCAAAACCACTGTGTTAGAAATGCTTTGATAACTGTATGGGAAAAAATCAAAATGAAAACATATGTAAAAATTCCAGGGTGGTTATCAACAATTGAAGCTTTTTCAAATGTAAACTTGTTAGATTTTGAAAAAACGTGGACATATAAAGATATTTTAAATATTGATGGGACAATGAAATTGAAGCAAGAACTGGAATATCAGGGTATCAACATGTCATGGTGGGTACGTTTACAAATACAAAATAGATATGAAAAAGATATGAAAATGTATGGATTTTATAAAGAACAAAATGTGTTTGATATTATTAACGTCTGATGAGAAATTAATTAAAAAATTGTATAACTTTTTGTTAACTTTAGAGATGGAAAGTGAACAAATTAAAGGGACAATGACAAGATGGGTGGAGAATTTTGGTTATAGTATAGAATTAGAAGAATGACAAAAACTATGGGAGAGAAATTATAAATTGACAATGTCAACTGCATATAAAGAAAATCTGTATAAAGATGTTTTATAGATGGCATTTACCTCCAGCTAGATTAGCAAAAATGTTTAAAAATGTATCAGGCAAATGTTGGAAATGTAAACACAACATAGGTACATATTACCATATTTGGTGGACATGTGATAAAGCTAAAGCCTATTGGAGAAAAATACATGTTTGGCTAGAAAATATACTAGGAGAACATGTAGCATTTAATCCCGAATTATTTTTATTAGGTATATTACCAGAAAAGACTGATAAACAAAATATATACTTGGTTCTACATATCATAAATGACCTTCGTTCATTTTTCTGGGACCTAAAAACCTGGCTCTTTGAGCTACCTGGTCTGGACTGAGGGGTTTAACATTTTTAAATTGTGATTTTAATTTTTTGCGGCTAGACTTAATTTAATTTTATTTTAATTTTATATTGTATTGTTTTTAAATTTTGCCTTGTAAACCGCCCTGAGTCCTTTGGGAGTAGGGCGGTATATAAACCGAATTAATAAATAAATAAAATAAATAAATAACCGCAGGAAGAATAAGCTATGCACAATGCTGGAAAAATGAACAAGTACCATCAGAAGAAGAGCTCATAAAGAAGATATTGGAACGCGCAGAGATGGACAGACTAACTATGAGACTAAAAGACAAAGAAGTAACAGAATATTATGAAAGCTGGAATTTATTTTATAAATGGTTGGAAAAAAGAAGCAGAGAGTGAGATTTGTATATGTATTAATGAATTATAAACTCAGTTCACACGTTGTTTGGAAAATTAACATATATTTTTTTAAATTTTTATTTTAATTCCATTTATATCCCGCCCTTCTCTGAAGACTCAGGGCGGCTTACAAGCTTAGCAATAGCCTTCATTCTATGTATATGCCTGCTTATTAGGGCTTTCACCCCCCCCCCCCAAGCAGCATTATTACAAAGTCAGCTTAATTGCCCCCAACAATCTGGGTCCTCATTTTACCTACCTCGGAAGGATGGAAGGCTGAGTCAACCTTGAGCCTGGTGGGATGTGAACCTGCACTAATTGCAGGCAGCTGGTGTTACTTAAGGAGGCATTAGCCCACTGCTCCACCAAGGCTCCTATGTATGTAAAGAATAAAAATAATACACACACACACACACACACACACACACACATATATAAAATAAGTTTTCTATACCATCATCAAAAAACTCCAAAGAAACTGCCCAGAAAGGAAATTGTTTACATACATACCTGTAATTTCAATGCAAAAGTTGGCAGCCAAGCAGAAGCAGGCATCACTGGCAGTTTTGATTTTCAGATGAGAAATAAGGCAGGTGATTGCTTGATTTAATTCTGCATGAAAATCAGTTGTGAAATATGAATTTAAATTCCTTTCTTCCTCCTTCCCTCCCTTCTTCCTAAAATGTACAGTAGTGCCTAGAACTGGCTCAATATTCTAGGTGAGGTCTGGCTAAAGTATAATAGAAAGGAATAGTTTGTATTACTGATTACTTTGACTGAATGTGTCATTCTTAATTTGTTTTGATTTTTCAGCCACACCATATTGTTGGCACATGTTCAGCTTGTGATACAAGACACCCAGATCCTTTCCACATGTACTCTTTTTCCATACGATCTCTTGTGTTGTACGTATGTATGTTCATACCTTTGATATATTATTTTTTACACTATACCTGCTGAAATTCATCTTGCTGCTTTTTTATATCATGCCAGTTTGTCAAGACCCTCCTGAATTTATGTTTTCTGTCTTTGTAATTTCTGCAGGTTTGGTTAGCATATTTTAAGCTTGCCTTCAAGTAATTTATAAATATGTAAAATAAAATAGCACCTCAAACTGAGGCATAAGATAGTCACTTAGCACATTCCAAGCATTCTTGAAAGGAACTTTAAACAGAAATATGTTGATATTGGAATACTGTATATAGAAATTGGATTAAAAATCATTTTATCTACACTAAATGCTCTCATATAATATTTTTTTTTCTGTGCAGTAGCTTAGCTAAGAAGACATAGTTCTTAGTGGAAAGCTGATCCTAGACCAAGGGTGTCAAACTGCCAGCCCGCGGGCCAGAAGCATAACAATGAAACTGTGCCCACCCCATTGCCAGCAATGGGGAAAAAGCTCCGATACATCATGTGATGTCACATGATGTTGCGAGTTTGACATGTCTGTCCTAGACCATGACCAAACAATCTAAAATTAAAAAAAAATTAAGGCCATTTTTAAATCCAATTATATTGTTACATATTTCTGGGTTTGGGGTTTGGGTATTGAAATCTTGTCACAAGGATTCTTAATATTAACTAATGAACACAATGTTTATGTTTACATTGCAGATACTATTGTTTTGTGGATATCCTCATACCACTTGAATGTTGACATCCTTTTACATTAACTGCAATTAAATGAATGAAACTATGTGATGTATTTGATTTGTAGAATAGAATCCAATATTTGTTCTACTATGATCACAAGTGTGGCTATAAGAAAAATAGATTCTAAACATCTTGTGCATTTTAGTCCATTCATTTAAGTAATACAGATAAAATCTACTGCCAAGAGAAAGAAAATGTACATTCTACATTCTTCCTTCATTCACTGCTCAAATTCTTTGTTGTTGTTAGTTGTGAAGTCATGTCTGACCCATCACGACCCCATGGACAACATTTCTCCAAGCCTTCCTGTCCTCTACCATCTTCTGGAGTCCATTTAGGCTCACGCCTACTGCTTCAGTAACTCCATCCAGCCACCTCATTCTCTGTCATCCCTTTCTTCTATTGCCCTCAACCTTTCCCACCATTAGGCTTTTCTCCAGTGAGTCCTTCCTTCTCATTAGGTGGCCAAAGTATTTGAGTTTTAGCTTCAGTATCTGGCCTTCTAAAGAGCAGTCAGGTTTGATCTCCTCTAGGACTGACCGGTTAGATCGCCTCGCAGTCCAAGGGACTCGCAGGAGTCTTCTCCAGCACCAGAGTTCAAAGGCCTCAATTCTTTTGCGCTCAGCCTTTCTTATGGTCCAACTTTCACTGCCATACATTGCAACTGGGAAGACAATAGCCTTGACTATACGCACTTTTGTTGACAGGGTGATGTCTCTGCTTTTTAGTGTGCTGTCTAGATTTGCCATGGCTTTCCTCCCGAGGAGCAAGAGTCTTTTAATTTCTTGACTACAGTCCCCATCTGCAGTGATCTTGGAGACCAGGAAAATAAAATCTGTCACTACCTCCATTTCTTCCCCATCTATTTGCCAGGAATTGAGAGGGTCCGAATGCCATGACCTTGCTTTTCTTAATGTTTAGTTTCAACCCAACTTTTGCACTCTTCTAGTTCACTCGCAACAAGAGGCTCTTTAGTTCCTCTTCACTTTCTGCCATTAGAGTGGTATCATCTGCATATCTTACGTTGTTGATATTTCTTCTGGCAATCTTAATTCCAACTTTTGATTCATCCAGCCCTGCCTTTCTCATGGTATGTTCTGCATATAATTTAAACAGGCACGGTGACAGTATACAGCCTTGCTGGACTCCTTTCCCAATTTTGAACCAGTCAGTGGTTCCATGTCCAGTTCTCACTGTTGTTTCTTGACCTGCATATAGGTTTCTCAAGAGACAAATAAGATGGTCTGATACTCCCATCTCTTTAAGAACTTGCCACAGTTTGTTGTGAACCACACAATCAAATGCTTTAGCATAGTCAATGAAGCAGAAGTAGATGTTTTTCTGGAACTCCCTAACTTTCTCCATGATCCAGCGTATGTTGGCAATTTGATCTCTAGTTCCTCTACCTCTTCAAAATCCTGCCTGTACTGCTGGTAGTTCTCGATCCACATACTGCTGGAGTCTAGCTTGTAGGATTTTAAGTATAACTTTACTAGCATGTGAAATGAGTGCAATGGTGCGATAGTTTAAACATTCTTTGGCACTGCCTTGCTTTGGAATTGGAATGTAAATTCATCTTTTCCAATCCTGTGGCCACTGTTGAGTTTTCCAAATTTGCTGGCAAACTGAGCGTACCACTTTTACTGCATCACCTTTTAAGATTTTAAATAGCTCAGCTGGAATTCTTTCACCTCCACTAGCTTTGTTGTTGCTCAGCTTTTCTAAGGCCCACTTCACTTCACATTCTAGGATGTCTGGCTCGAGGTCAGTGACCACCTCATTGTGATTATCAGGAACGTTAAGCTCATTCTTGTATAGTTCTTCTGTGTAATTTTGCCACCTCTTCTTAATCTCTTCTGCCTCTGTTAGGTCCCTGTCATTTTGGTCCTTTCTCATGCCCATTTTTGCATGAAATATTCCCTTCATCTCTCCAATTTTCTTGAAGAGATCTCTGGTCCTCCCTATTCTATTGTTTTCCTCTATTTCTTTGCACTGTTCATTTAAGAAGGCATTCTTATCTCTTCTAGCTATTCTCTGGAATTCTGCATTCAATTGGGTATATCATTCTTTTTCTCCCTTGCCTTTCGCTTCCCTCCTTTCCTCAGCTATTTGCAAAGCTTCCTCAGACAGCCATTTTGCTTTTTTGCATTTCTTTTTCTTTGGGATGGTTTTAGTTGCTACTTATTGTACAATGTTGTGAACCTCCGTCCATAGTTCTTCTGGCTCTCTCTCTATCAGATATAATTCCTTAAATCTATTTGTCCCCTCTACTGTATATTCGTCAGAGATATGATTTAGTTCGTATCTGAGTGGCCTACTGCTTTTCCCTACTTTCTTCAGTTTAAGCCTAAATTTTGCAATGAGAAGCTCATGGACTGATCCACAGTCAGGTCCAGGTCTTGTTTTTACTGACTGTGTAGAGCTTCTCCATCTTTGGCTGCAGAGCACATAGTCAATCTGATTTCTGTGTTGACCGTCTGGTGATGTCCATGTGTAGAGCCATCTCTTGGGTTGTTGAAAAAGAGTCTTTGCTATGACCATCGTATCCTCTTGACAAAATTCTATCAGCCTGTGCCCTGCTTCATTTTGTGTTCCAAAACCAAACTTGCCTGTTATTCCGAATATCTTTTGGCTTCCTACTTTAGCATTCCAATCCCCCATGATGATAAGGACATCATTTTTTGGTGTTAGTTCCATAAAGTGCTGTAGGGCTTCATAGAACAAGTCAATTTCATCCTCTTCAGCACTGGTGGTTGGGGCATAGAGTTGGACTACTGTGATATTGAAAGGTTTGCCTTGGATTCGAACTGAGATCATTGTGTCATTTTGAGGATTGTATCCCAGTATTGCTTTTCCTACTCTTTTATTGACTATGAAGGCTACTCCATTTCTTCTGAGGGATTCTTGCCCGCAGTAGTATACTTGATGGTCATCTGAATTAAATTCACCCATTCCTGTCCATTTTAGTTCACTGATTCCTAAGATGTCGATGTTCAGTCTTGTCATATCTTGTTTGACCACGTCCAGCTTGCCTTGATTCATAGATCTTACATTCCAGGTTCCTATGGAGAAAAAATCTTTACAGCATTGGACTTTCCTTTCACCACCAGACACATCCACAGCTGAGCGTCCTTTCAGCTTTGGCTTCATTCTTTCTCGCTTCATTCTTTCTGGCGCTACTAGTACTAGCCCTCTGCTCTTCCCCAGTAGCATATGGGACTCCTTCCGACCTGAGGGACTCATCTTCTAGCGTCATATCTTTTTTTTCCTTTTGGTGCTGTCCATGGGTTTTTCATGGCAAAGATACTGGAGTGGGTTGCCATTTCCTTCTCCAATGGATCACGTTTTGTCAGAACTCTCTGCTATGACCTGTCCATCTTGGGTGGCCCTGCACACAATAGCTCATAGCTCTATTGAATTACACAAGCCCCTTTGCTATGACAAGGCAGTAATCCATGAAGGGGAGAAATTCTTTATCTTATGTCAAGTATTTGCTTTCTGTAAAGTTTCTTCTCAAATGGATTTATTCTCTGTAAATCAGTAATTGTTACCAAAGGCATAAAAGATGAAAAAGTACACATTCATTAAAATAAGTCTTTTCCTCAAAACGTAGGATAGTGGTAATAAATTGGTTGGTAAAATAATTTTGTATTGGCTTTGTAAGTCTCCAGCAGCTCAGTAAGACTGTTTTGTCATAAGGGCTTTTTTGCCTATTAACTTAGATTGAAGGATGTAAGCTTGCAAAACCTTTTTATTAAGAGTGAAATCCTTACGGTTTTTCAATAAACTATTAAAAAATAGCAACAAAAGACTAAAATATACTATTGACCAATGTTCCTGAAAATGTTGCTGTAATGTCAATATTAAATCATTTTTTAGCATATTGGATTGTATGTTTGGGTTTTGCTTACATTAAAAATAAATCAAGAAATAATAAATATATAATATATAATTTAAGAAGCAGACTATTGTTTGATTGTTGTGGTAGTGGTTATTGTTCACTGTACAACTCAGATCCTAACAATGGTAAAGATAAGAATACTTGGAAAGCTGTTCAATAAAGCTAGGGGTTAAAATTTATTTGAAGAAGATTATAACAAAATACTATGTTGAAATGCAAGATGAATAATTTTGAAAGATTCGGTAGTATCAAAGAGAAGGCAAAGCCATAACAAGCCATTCCATGCTAGTGACAAGAAAACAACATGGAAGTATCACATTGTCAATGAAAGTCAAGCTTGACTTGAATTTTCTCTTTTTTTAACATTTATTGCAATCATGGAACAAGTATGTAATAATAGAGCAATCTTCACTACTTGTGAAGTCAGGTCAATGTTTCTTCTTTTCTTGTGAATATCTAGAAAGGTTTTTATCCATATGACTTTTACTGTATTAAAATGCTCCTGCTAAGTTGAAGATGTAATATGTTATGTATGTATTACTTAAAGTGGAGCAGATGTTGATGAATATTATTCACTAGTCGTTATTGTTTATGGGAAACTGAAGTACAGGCCATGTGGCTGAAACTCTATAAATGTTATCCACCCAGATAGACAAATGTACCAAATATATCAGGTCATGATGATTCTTACCTCTAGCATAACCAATCTATAATTGGTTTATGAAACCAAGTAAAGCATAATTAGCTATTGGAGATTAAAAATTAAGGCAAGAGGAGTGCAATAAAGGGGAATTAAGATAATCATTGCTGAATAAAAAGAAGATAATCATTTGGATTTTGGGATTTTTAAGTTAGAAAGGCATGCAAAATCTTTTTGGCTTGTAATGTAAACAAATATTCCATTAGAACACTACACAGATGCTGGTCTAATTGCATTTTTAAGGCTTTAGTGGGGTATGACTCATCAGAATTTTTTTTTAAAAAATCAAATGGTCATCTAGCCCATCTGTGATGTAACAGAACTTTTTTTGTGTGTTCCTTCTAAGCTGAAGAAATTTTTACAATCCCCTTTTTCTTAATAAGCAGACAATATATTTTTCATCACTTAATGCAGGCATGTCAAGCTTGCGACGTCACATGACATCACGTGATGTATCATGACTTTTTCCCCATTGCCGGCAATGGGGTGGGCATAGTTTAAATATGATGCATCCAGCCTGCGGGCTAGCAGTTTGACATGCCTAAGTTAATGTATAGGTCAAATTAGTTTTTTTTAAATATATAAGAGATTATACTATTAGTTATATAGAAGTAAAAATCAAGTCAATTCTCCCCTTTAAGTTGAGCTCAGTTCTTTTGACTTCCTGTATTTATGAGTGTAGTCTTCTTGGCAACATACATACATACATACATAGATACACACATACATTTCTGTAACCGCCCATCTCAGTCAATGACCCTGGCTTGCTTACATTCTAAAACCATATTGCAATCAAAATACTAAAACATTTTAAAACAATGTAGGCAGTAAAAACAATCAAAAGTAAAAGCCCAGTAAAAGCAATATGGAATTGGTTTGATAGGGTCTTCCGGAACTCTCTTTCCAACATCCCATTCTATCTATAGCAGTAGGATTCTACTAGAAGTCTTGCATTACAATAACAACCTTACTGAAGTCAACAGACAGTATTCAGTGCATTGCCTGACAAAATCAACCTCTGTGACAGCACCTAGCTCTGTGTAATTAAAGTGACTGTAAAAAGTTCCACAATATTGCAAAAATATTCCTCCTCCTCCTCCTCCTCCTCCTCCTCCTCCTCCTCCTCCTCCTCCTCCTCCTCCTCCTCCTCTTCTTCTTCTTCTTCTTCTTCTTCTTCTTCTTCTTCTTCTTCTTCTTCTTCTTCTTCTTCTTCTTCTTCTTCTTCTTCCTCTTCTTTTGAAATGAATTGGGTCTGTATGCCTTGTATTAGTAATTATCCTACCATTTGAATGATATGGTTTCATGATATCCGATAGCTATATTTTGGCAATGTTTGGGAGCAGCCAACCTTGAACTGGCTATTACCTTTCATGATGCTACTCTAGGGACTATGCTGAGCTTGATTGGCTGAAATTATTCTAGGAAGAAAAAATATATCCCAGCAATGAGGAAGAGAGTATCCACACTAAATGAAAAATTGTGGGATGAGTAAGAGAGAAAAACAATTCTTCCTTTCTCCCTGACCTTGGACTGCATAATTGAAATGGGCAAACATTTCATGCTGCTTTATACAAAATAAATGTGCAGCTTAAAATAAGTGTAAAACTTGTATGAAATAAGCTAAGCCATTTAACAGAATAATGAAATCCAAGCCATAGCAAATTACAAGAAAATGATCAATGACAGAAAAGATTGTAAGGTCACGGGGATGTCATACTTCTTAGAGGAATTGCTATTTATAATTTATTAAAATTAGCTAATATTATATTACAAATATAGAGGTGAATAACTTTATTATGAGCAGCAGGTGTTTCTGGAAAAAACAAGAATTTTTCCATTTTGGTGAAATTAGCCTAGTTGCTGAAAATAACCAGCATATAAAGCTAGAACTAATACCAGAGTGTGGGCATATTTGCATATTTTAAAGGAAATAAATAACACAAGCTGAGCCTCAGCACAGAGATTGGATTGGTTGCCAGTCATGATTGGCAGCTAAAGATTTGAACTGTTTCCATTTAATCTCAGCAGTGAGCTGAAGGGGATGTGAGAAGATGTGATAATTCTAGCTGTTATTTTAGGTGATCTGTAACTGTTGTAAGATCCAGGTCACTAACTCCTTTTTAAAAGCCCTGTGCCTAATAAAAGTATTTACAAGAAAAGTTCCAGGTGACTTCCGGTGGCGACGCAACGCCGAAGACAGCCGTTTTTGGGCTGCCCGCTCCGCAGCTGTGTTTTTCCATCGTAAACAGCGCCGATCATCTGTTTAGATGGATTTGAAGCCCCCTCCTCAGGAGAAGAGGAGGGGGTGAGGCCCCAGGTAGGGGTTGAGCTCTCCAGGGCCGCCTGAGCTGAGAGCTCGGGCGGCTGAAGGATGAGCCCCCCCGAAGCCTGGGTTGCTCCGAGCTGCGCAGCGCCTCTGCTCTGGGATTATTGGAGCAGAGCCAGGCGTTAGCAACCACCCCTGCCAAAAGGAAATACTTTTGATTATCAAGATGCAGGCAGAGCGGTACAGGAGGTCAAGGTGAAGTGGACTCTTTATTTTTACTCTCTAGCTCAATGGATTTTATAGCTTTAAAGTGAAAGTGCGTAATAAGTGAAAGTGGGGGAAGATGGCGGCTAAAACTTCTAAAGCTCTTCGGAATGGGGGGTCTTCCCTGGTGCAAGAGACCTCATTGCAAGCTTTGCTTCCTCCTGCATCTCCCCCGGTATTGACGCTTAAGGATTTACAAGACGCTCTTGGAAAGCATGCACAATTGATGTCTGATATGATGGATGAAAAGTTGAAAAAGATGGAGGAGAAAATGGAGGAGAAAATGGAGAAATTGGAGAAGAAGATGGAAGAGAAGCTGAAAGCGATGAGGGTGGACATCTTGTCTATGGTTGAATCCGTAGCTGAATGTGTGCTACAGCTGGATATAAAAATGGAGGATCTCAGTCAAAAGAACTCTATATTAGAAGCAAAGGTATTAGAAAATGAAAATATAAGGGATAAAATGGACGAAGAATTGAGCCTTGTTCAGTATAATCAAATGCAGTATGCTATTAGAATTAGGGGTTTAAAGGAGAATGGTAAAGAAGATTTAAAGCAGCTGATTTCTGAGGCTCTGGAAGGGGTACTGGGCCAGTCAGCATCTGAAATTGAGGGAAATATGGACAAAGTTTTTCGTGTAAATTCATGGATTGCAAGACAGAGGAAGTTACCCAGAGATGTGGTGGTCTATTTTACAAAGAGAGTAATTAGAGATGAAGTCATTCAAGCTGCTTATGATACTAATTTGGTAGTGGCTGAGCAAGAAGTTTTGGTTTTAAAAGAGATCCCTCCGAAGATCCTAAGGAGAAGGAAAGATTTTGCATTTCTAGTACAGGAACTTAAGAAACGTGATATTAAGTTTAGATGGGAGATTCCAGTTGGATTGGTGGCGACGCACAAAGGTAAAAGACATCGTTTGGTTACTGTGGCTCAGGCACGTGATTTTTATAGTAATGTGTTAAAAGCAACCCCCCTATCATTTTTGGAAGCTGCAAAAGGATACGGTGTGGGAAAGCTTCAAGATGTTGCAGATAGACAGACAGAGGACAATGGTGTTGGAGGGGATCAAGTCACAGTATCATCAGTTGCTGCAGGAGGCCAGAAGATGATGCGTGCCGCCTTAAGAAGAGCGAGACGAGAGCAAGAGCAAGACCAGCAGAAAGTTATGGAATCTTCAAAGTGTGCTTACAGTGAAGATGTGGGAGGAGAGCGGTCTAAAGAAGTTTTGGGGGTCATGACAGAGGTGCTTCAAAAGTTTTGGGGTGTTAAGATTGCTGATTAAATTTTTAGATTAGAATGTCAATGGAGTAAAATTATTATAGAGGAGAAAGAAAGTTTTTTTTAATATTTTACACAATTTAAGATTGATGTTATTTGCTTGCTAGAAAAGTATATTAGGGTTATGGACTTAAAGTATGTGTTGAACTAAGAATGGGTATGTAAGCTCTTAATTAACAACAAGTTGTCTTAGAGATTGCCTAAATCTTTTTTTTTTTAATATACTCTTTTTATTTGAACTTTTATTTGAACTTAAGGATGATTTGGAACTGCGAGACATTTGGCGTGATACATGCAAGAACTATTTTTGATCATAGTCTAGTTTGGTCGGAGATTATTAAGATTAACAGAGATAGGCACTTTTGGCGTGTAACTGAGAATTTGTTTGGAAATTAGAGAAAGGTGGGAGAATGTAAATAGCAGGTGAAAGTTTTTTTTTTCTTTTCTTTTTTTTTTTAAATTAATATGAATAAGGACTGGGATTAAGAAAACTTATTTTGAGTAAAGCTCTTTTTCTGTTTTCCTCTTTTTCTTTTCTACTTTATTTGTAATATTAATATTGTTTGTATTCATTTTATATGAGCTAGAGAGAGATAGAGTTTATAGTTTATTGTTGATAACATAGGGGTGTTTAGGTTTGTTTTTCGATTTTATGCCCTGTATTTAGCTCTGGGAAGTCGGGGGGGGGAGGAGGGAGTGGGGGAGAGGGATAGGGAGGGTTGGATAGGGGTGGGGGAGGGGGGGATTAAAGTCAAAATGTATTGTAAAACTTTTTAAATAAAAAAAAAGAAAGAAAAGTTCCAGGTGTTGCTATTTATGTTCACCTTCCATGTTTTTATTCTTTGTAGATGGAACACCAAAGAATTTATTACTGGAAAAGTAAAGGTAGAGAATGATACCGAAAAGCAAGCTAATTTCAATTTAGAGCTTTAAAAATAATGCAGTATCAGGTTACCTACATAGAAATTCTTTTTTTCATCCTGCCTGATAATCAAGCAATGTTAAGACAATTAATAGTGTGCCATATACTGTATATTTCGTATACATTATTGATATCCTTTGTAACCCTGCCTTTAAAAAAAAACTTGCAGTAAATCTATTCAGCCTAATTTATTTCTAACCTAAATGAAGTTTGCTGAGTTCAGACTGGAGTTAGTCTGCTGATATGTATAATTTGCAAATGGTAGTTTAAACAAATGAATATGGAAAAATGAGAAGGAGTGTGAGAGAGAGACGGTGTGTGTGAGAGAGAGAGACTTTGGTCAGTAATTTGCATATGTTGAAGCAAGATTTGTAGAGTTGGAACTGTAAGTTTATACAGATTTATTTAGGTTACAGGAAATGTTTCTTCTGAATAAAGATGTATTGGGATAGACTGTTATGAACTCTTGCAGTCTTTCTCCATCATGTAGATAACCTAATGTTCCAACCCTAACCCAACTTATAGGAAATTGTATTCCCATCACGGGGAAACTTAGATGAAATCTTAGCCTTGCAGTGGGGCAGAGTGAGGGAAGGACTATCCATTAGAATGGCAGAAAGGGACCTAGGGCCTCTGGGAAAATTTCAAAAGAAATTTTCAGCCATTCACCTAAAACCTTTCTTTTTGCAATTTGACATTATTTGCATAATGGTGAAAAAAAGATGAAGTCCCTCTGAAGTCTCACATACTTTGTTTTAAATAGGATTAAATGATAATTATTTACTTATATTAAATTCAGTAAAAATAAAAAGGTATTTCAGACATAGTTGAGTTGGCCAGAAAAAAACAACAACAGCTATTTTCTGACCTTGGGGACTGCATCAACTATTTTCTTTAATAAAGATCTTGTCTTCTGAATGTTATAATTAATATATATCTTGCCCGAGACAGGAATGTCATTCTCAAAGTAGGGTGAGAATTGCAAAAACTGCCCTCAGGCATTTTAAGTTCTTGGATAGTTTAGGAATCTCACAGTTTGCATAGCTATCCAAATTAATAGTATGCCCATAATGTTCCAATTTAATTGGCTCTCAGCATTTTAAGATTGAAAGCAATTATACCAACTTATAGAGAGCTGGAGTACAGTGTGAGCTTTGAATTATCAGTGTGCATAATTATGCTGGCTATCCTTTCAACTATAAGTGGAGGGGGGTGGAATAGCTAATCTAAGACACATATTATAAAGTCAATGGCTTTTCTTTAGGGGAAAATGAGATAAATTTAATATTCATGAGAAGCTTTTCTTATCTAATGACAAATGAATGAAAAGGTTAAAAAAAATCAGCAAATGAATGACCCATAGAACGCAATCCTCATTGTGTTTTGGAGCTCATAATTACAGATATATCCCTATGGGAACAGTCTTTGAAAATTAAACATTCTTACTGCATAACATATTTGAATAAAAATGACAAGTCCTTATATTTTTAACAGATGCAAAGAAAAGGCCAATTGTAGCTTTTCTACTCTATGGTGAACCCATACATGCACACTCACACATTCAGAGACACATGCACTAAAGAACAATATGAACCCATCAATGACAAAATAAGAGACATATACAATTAAGATCCTTTAGATATTATGGTGTATTAGAATGGTTTTTAAAAGGTAACCTAAAACTTCGTGAAGGAATTCAGTAGTAACAGAGAGAATATGACTAATAAGCAACATCTAAGCTAGGAGATTTTATAGCAGGACAATTTGAAATGCTAAGACATTTGCCCACCAATATTTCTATATATTGCATATAAAACATCTTAATGAGTATTTTAGTTTTCTTTGGCTTGGTTCCATTTGTTCGTAATTAGAACTGACAACAATTTCAGATCAACATTCAAAATCTAAATTGGAGCCCTTACCTTCAAATTCTTATTCTGTCAAGAGCTCCAGGACATTCAACTGCCTCACTCTTCAAATTGGACTCCTCTATCAATTTTTAATGTAAACCTCTTGTTTCAATAGCATATTGCTTGCTCTAGGATATCAGCTAGAAAATGGATGGTTTCTCCTGTTAATCTGCAATCAAATATTGTCTAAATTCGTGTAGCTGAATTGTAAACATGTCCTTTACGATGCCCAAACTACCTTGGTTATATCAGTAGATAAAAAGCAGGTTTGGGCTACTCTGTTAATCTGCTCTCTTTTGGTACTACTTGCCCAGTTGATTTGTAAGAAATTGTAATGAATACATCAGTTCATATCATAAAATCATGGATAAGAGTGCCAATTTGCCACATATTATGAGATCCTATGCATGTGATGTATAGTCTACCTATATACTCAAATGGATATTGAAGGTGGTTAATTGAATGAAATAAATGAATCTATTCCAATTTGTTCATTTAGGTGAACAGTCTTAGTGGCTCCTTTGTCACCAAGGAATTTATCTATTCAGGTTTAATGGTTCATGCTTAACATTGCATCATAAAAACACAATATGGATTTGGAAGGTATGGTGTTTGACCTTTGCCTATACATCTCTCATCCAAGTTCCCTTGCTGGTCTTTATGAAAGTTAAAAGAATTTTGGTATCCTTGCAAAAATATCCCTAATAAGACTGTATGTGAATTCAGGGATGCCATAAAAATTGATGGGTGTTGTAATGTACTGGGCTTTTTTCTACTAAAGTGTATCACAAGGGATTGATTGCTGGAAGGTTGCTTAAGCAGGGAAGCTGGCTAATGGCTCCCAGCTCCTCAGACAACCTGTCTCCAGCGCCGCCATTGGCTACTTCTAGGGTGGCAATAGGTTGCTTTAAAGCTATTGGCTGCCACCTAGAGGCTTGGGTATAAATAGCTGCATTCGCAGCCCTGTTCTCTAGTTCAGTTCCTGTAGCAAATAAACAATGATACTTGATGAACTCACTCGCCTCATCTCTTCAATCAAGCACAGAACCCAGCACATAACACTGGCGATGAAGGTGGGATCCTGCTTTCCAACAGAGCTAAGAGTCACTAGGGGAGAGGCCAGAACACGCCTGGTGGGAAAAGCAATCCCCCCCTACAGTCGGCCTAGCACAGCCACGCTAGTGACCACACGCTCAGAGGACCAGTCCCTGGGCATACGGAGAAGCAGGATAAGAAGATGACAAGCCCAACCGCGAAGACAAACCGAGATGGTGAAGGTTGGAAACTTGAAGAATTTGACATAGCTCACCCGGAAAGATGGTCTTCGTATCTATCCAGGGTCGAGAATTACCTCTGCGCAAATCGAGTCACTGAGAACGGCCTGAAGGCTGCTATGCTCCTGTGTGTTTGTGGCCCAGCCACGTTCGACATCACAGAGAACTTATTTGCGCTGCCATTGGAGTCCATAAAGTTCATGGACTTGAAGAAACAGCTTGGCGACCATTTCCAGCCCAAGCTGTCAGTAATTGCTTGGCACCACGTGTTCGAACAGAGAGTTCAAAAGCAAGGTGAAACAGCATCTGAATTCATCGTGGCATTGAGGCAGGCCACACACCTGTGCCAGTTCTCCGATGTAGAGGAGAGGCTCTGGGACCGGCTCGTCTGCGGCCTCCGGAATCGAGAGTTACAGCAAAAACTCTTTGCCAAAGAGACTCTGACGTTCCCAGATATGCTGAAAGAGATCATGGTGGATGAAGCCACCGGCGGGGCCATACGAAGCATGCGGCCCACCAAAACAGCACAGCACGAGGAAGCCATCCACCACGAGGACACCGAACATGCAGAAGACCCCGAAGACAACACAGAAGTTGACAAGATACAAAGGTACAACGACCAACAACGTCATGGTGACAAGCAAAAAGGGGTGACTTACAAGGCAGACCCCTTCCTTAGGTGCCCAGGGTGTGGTGGCTGCCACCAATGCATGAACTGTAAGTTCCGGACAGCCACGTGCCAGGTGTGTGGGAAGACTGGCCACATCGCGTCCGTCTGCAGAAGTCACCAGAGGGACCGGCAATTGAATCACCAGTTGGACATTCTAATTAGGAGAGGTACTGGGGCCCCGGGGCAGTATAGCATAGGGTTTTGCTCCAGCTGCAGAAGTGTTTGCCACATGGGAGCTTGCCGCCCTATTAAGCCGAAATTTAGACTTTGGGTGGAGCTGCAAGGGGTCCCTTGCAAGATGGAGCTGGACATGGGCTCAGCCATATCCATCACATCACTTGAGACATTTACTTTCGTCTGCAATTGCAACAAGAGATGGGCCAAGCTCAGGCCATCTGACATTATACTGACTGACTTCCAGAATGTCAGAGTCGCAGTCAAGGGTGAGGCCACACTGGCGTTTTCTGGGCACCTGGACATTGTCAAAGTAGGGGGTCAGCGAATGAGCCTGATTGGCCTCGATTGGTTTGATGCATTAGCCATCCAAGTAACTGGAATCAACCGGACTCAAGTTGCGAGTCTAGTGACAGTATGCGAAGAATTCGCAGATGTGTTTGACTCAGGTCTTGGGACCTACATGGGCCCACCAATAACATTTAAACTAGATACTACTGTAATTCCAGTCAGGATTAAACCTCGTAGAGTGCCATTTGCCCTTAAACACAAGATAGACACTGAGTTAGATAAACTCTTAGAACAGGGGGTACTACAGCTCGTAGATGGGGTGAATGGGAAACCACAATCGTCACACCACTAAAAGACAATGGTGAGGTCAGAATCTGCACTGATTACAAGTGCACAATTAATCGTGCACTCAAACAACATGCGTACCCGGTACCAGTAGTAAGCCACATCCTGGCATCTTTGCAAGGGGGTACAGTTTTTGCAAAATTAGATTTGGCTCAGGCCTACCAACAGCTTCCTGTAGATGAGGCCATAGCAGCAGCACAGACTATTGTAACCCACAGGGGGGCATTTAAAGTAAAACATATGCAATTTGGGGTTAGCGTAGTCCCTGGCATTTTTCAAGGCATCATGGAGCATATGCTGAAGGGCATTCCAGGGGTTTTTCCCTATTTTGACGATGTACTCATCACCGGTGAGTCCACTGAGGTGCTTGCAAGGAGGCTCAGAGCCGTCCTTCAACGGCTTTGCGAAGCAGGCCTTAAACTTAAGAAGAACAAATGTAGCATTAGATTTCCTTCGACTGAGTTCTTAGGTTTCCATATTGATGCCAATGGCATCCACCCTGCTGAATCAAAAGTAAAAGCCATTCAGATGGCACCCAGCCCTAAAACGAAGGGAGAGCTTCAGGCATTCCTAGGCCTCCTAAACTTTTACCATGCATTCCTTCCTAACAAGGCCACAGTGGCAGAGCCGTTACACTGGCTCTTGGATAAAAAATACTGCATGGAAGTGGACTAATGTGCACAAAATCAGCTTTCAGGCATTGAAGGCCCTACTGTCCATCAGTTCTACGATCACTCATTTTAAGGATTCGATGCCGGTGTGCCTTGTATATGACGTGTCCCCATATGGGGTGGGGGCTGTCCTAAGTCACTTGGAGAGTGATGGGACTCAAGTCCCAATTGCTTTCTATTCCAAGACGCTGTCCTCTGCAGAGCGCAATTACGCACAAATTGATAAGGAGGCATTGGCCATAGTAGCTGGACTAAAAAAAATTCCATGACTACTTCACGGACTTCATGATCTTCACAGACCATAAACTGCTATTGGGGTTATTCACTACAGACAGACAGACACCCCACATCTTATCCCCTAGAATGTTAAAATGGTCCATTTTTTTTTATCGGCATACAGTTTTAAGCTAATTCACAAACATGGCAAGGATATGGGTCATTCAGATGGCCTGAGCAGGCTTCCACTGCCTCAAATTGCCCTGTTCACCGCCCTGAGTCCTTCAGGAGAAGGGCGGTATAAAAATTAAATAAATAAATAAATAAATAAATAAATAAATAAATAAATAAATAAATAGAGCCAGATCCAGCCAGCGGCCCACGTTTTGTCCATTCAGGACTTGCCAAAGTTTCCCTTCCACGCAGGGGACGTAGCTGCAGAAATGGTGGCAGACAAGAGTCTAAGCAGAGTGCTATCTTGGGTACACACGGGGTGGCTGGAAAAAAGCCCTGGACCTGAGTTCCATAGTTACTTCACACATAGACACGAGCTCTCAGCTCATAAGGGTTGTATTTTATGGGGAAGCAGGGTCATTGTTCCCACTTCATTAAGGGACAGGGTATTGCAATCGCTTCATGAAGGTCATCTGGGTACTGTTCACATGAAAGCATTGGCACAAAGCTATTTATAGTGGCCAGGATTAGATAAAGCCATTGAAGCTCGAGTACATGGGTGTTACACGTGTCAGCAGTCTAGGCCTGAAATGCCGCATGCTCCTGTCCATAGATGGGAGGAGACACCCCCCCCTGGTCGAGGATTCATATCGATTTCACTGGGCCCTTTCAGGGACAGCTATTTCTTATAGTGGTCAACAGCCACTCTAAATGGCTGGAGGTTATACCAATCGCAAATATGACTACTGCTAGGACCATCCAGGTGCTTAGGAAACTCTTTGCAATGCAAGGGCTACCGGACATCATAGTATCTGATAACGGGACCCAATTCACTGCAGCAGAATTTCAGGCCTTCTTGAGGGCAAACCTCATTAGGCATCTGACATCGGCTCCATTTCATCCAGCTAGTAATGGGCAAGCCAAATGAATGGTGTTAACCACAGAAGAATCACTGAAGCACATGGTGACTGGGGACTGACACCACAGACTGGCTAACTTCTTGCTCTGCCATCCTACCACACCGTGCATGGCAATGGACAAAAAACTAGCAGAGCTACACTGGGGGAGGTGACTAATCATGAAACTGGACAGCTTGCACCCAGACCGGGTGGCAGCAGATGCCTATCACCGAAGACCCCTCAGGGGGTTGCAAGTGGGTGATGGGGTGTGAGCCCAGAACTATGGGCATGGGAACTTGTGGGTGCCCGGGAAAATCACCAAAACATCGGCCCTCTCTCATACGAAGTGGGCCTAGATGGTGGGCGAGTCGTTTGCTGCCATATCGATCAGCTGAGAAAGCGTTTTCCAGAACGGCCACAAAATGAGGACTTCGTCCCAGGTCCCATCCACAGACCTCAAACTGGCAGCCAGGCCAAACAATCCACATGCTGTAAGGTCCCTAGCAGTCAGAGCAAAGGGGAGGTGGTTGTAGAGGGGCAAAGCCCGGGAGCGCAACATGGGTCCCCTGATGGAGAAAGTCAACCAGAACACTACAGCCACTGTGCTAACTCTGCAGAAGAAATGGACTCTGGGGTGAGCTGACCTGGAATGGCCAGCCAGAGAAACTCGAGTCAACCAGACTCTCTTGGACTCAAGGACCCTGGTCTACCCAGCCTGGCGGGGAAGCTGGTAGACAGGAAGCTGCCAGGATCTCCCAGGCAATCTACAAGGGTTTGCAAACCTCCTGTGTGCTTACAGGATTTTGTCCCAAATTAATAGAGCTGTAATGTTGTGTTTGTCACTGAATTGCTGCTAGCCAGGGAAGTCTCTGTATTAACGAGATACGGAACAATGTGTACTCATGCATACTACTATTTTGTATTCTTGCAAACTGTGTAATTGCTGTAATCACTTCTTTTGTTGCTATAATATATGTACATTCTAGGGGGAAGGGGTGTAATGTATTGGGCTTTGTTCTACTAAACTGTATCACATGGGTTTGATTGCTGGAAGGTTGCTTAAGTGGGGAAGCTGGCTAACGGCTCCCAGCTCCTCAGACAACCCGTCTCCAGTGCTGCCATGGGCTACTTCTAGAGTGGCAATAGGTTGCTTTAAACCTATTGGCCACCACCTAGAGGCTTGGATATAAATAGCTGCATTCACAGCCCTGTTCTCTAGTTCAGTTCCTGTAGCAAATAAACAATGATTCTTGCTGAACTCACTCGCCTTGTCTCTTCAATCAAGCACAGAACCCAGCACACAACAGGTGTCATAATAACTAAATAACTAATGCACTTTCTTGGCATGCCATCTATATTTTATTTATTTATTTCAATTTATTATCCCCCTCCAAGTACAATGGATTCAACCAGAGATTAGATTTTCTAATTTTATAACAAAATATTACATACTTCCATGTAAGGCAAATAGATGCCCCCAAACTGTAAGACTATTACGACTATCTAGCTTTATCACTGCTAACCTTAAACATGTAAGGTAGGAGTCTTCAACTCTGTTATTCAGGGACCCTTGTAAAATAATAATTGAATATATGGAACCCCATTGCTGAATAATATTCTTTTAATATTGTTTTAAATGGATTCAGAAATGGATATATCATTTCATAAAATACACATGATTTGTGATGTATGTCCTTATCTTAGGCTTCCTTTCAACAACAATATCAACAGATTGTTTTTTCTTTTTTCTTACTGCTTTCCATTTTAATAAACTATAAATTTCAATAATGCAATAAAAAGATTACATTTCATTAATGTGTATAATTTTTCAGCTACTCCAAAGATCTACCATGCTGGAGATCACTTGCTGGTAGAAAACCATCCACCAACCCCTAGTATGCTGTGATCTACAGGTTATTTTGGCAGTTTTTCACAGTTGGCTAGATGGAACAGTTTGTTTAGACATTTTTGAAACATACTCCTAGTACTGTCATCTGTCTCTTCCTGAGCAAGGCTAAACATCAAGTTGCTTGTAGCTCTTCATAGGTGGGCCAATGTTTCCACTGAAAACAAGAGTTCAGCCTTTCTTGCAGCACAAGTCAAAATTACCACAGAGAACACTGCCCAATAAACAGATGGAGAAAATGCATATATCCATCAGCAACAGACCTCAGTTAACAACAAGAGCTTTGAAATATAGTGTTACATAGAATTTTAAGCTTTATGAACATTTTAATAAAGTGCCACTAACATTTTAGCATGGTATCCTTGCCTTCTTTTGAAGTTTAGGAAATAATTAATTAAATGTGAAAATTAAACAATAGAAAACATTGATCCTAGATAGCATTCCAAAAATGGCAAATTTATTGTATTTGAGGAGTTCCAAATACATTCCCTTTTGTTCGGTTGCTGAAAAGGCTAGTTCTCACATAACAACAACAACAAAAAAAAATAACACAGAAATGCCTTTGCCTCGAAGCCATCATTTCTTGAACTTCAAAATCAGGTATAGACACCATGCTAATATGCTAATATCCCCTTTATTTTAAAAAGCTAATAATGAAGCCTAAAGTTCCAGGTAACAGTATTACTAACCTACATGGCATTGGTTTACAAGCCTGGTCTACCTAGAACGGATGACAATATTGCAAGTCTTCTGTCAGGAGAAAAAAAAAGAGTGTTTCAACAGTGAAACAACTGAAGACAATTAAAGCCTAGATCCTGCAGTGGGCTGCAAATAAGATGGAAGTGATGTATTGAAGTTGATGATATCCACTCATTTTTGTCCAACTCTTGGTGATTCTCTGGGCCAGGTCTCTCCACATCTTCCAATCTTGCACTACTTCTTTGAGTTTTTCTATGCTGTGACTGGTGTCAGCTTTGATGGTCTTCAACTACTGTGTTTTTATGGCCTGTTTCCTTTTACTGCTAACCTTCCAAAATAATTACTTTCTTCAGTGAATTTTCCGACATGTCATGGTCAAAGTAAGTGAGATGCAGATTTGTGATTTTGCTTTCTAGTGACATGTCTGGTGTTATGTGCAGTACTTGCTTGCTAGTCACCTTTGCTATCCAAAGAATACACAGAAGTCCTCATTATGCAGCTTATTGAAGATATGGCCCTTAAAAGCAGTTGTTGAGTGTTGCATAAATGAAACATGAGGATAAGCCCAGGACTTCTGGTCTTGCATCATAGTGATGCGGCTGAAGTATTACAGGGCTCTGTACTCCATGGCTAGTTTTGCCCTGCCAGGGGACCCTAAATGGGGTTAAAGTCACCCCAGAGAGGCGACAAAGAAGAAAGGGTGCCCCAATGATCACATAATGATGACAGTCAATCTGTTTTATCTGGGGGAAGCCCTCCAAACTGACAGGAGAAAGGCTAGCGGCAACTTGGTGACTAGTCCAAGCTACCAGCAGCTGAAGTCCAAAAGCACTAACCAGAACAACTGTGAACTGCCTGCTTGGAACTGGGTGAGAATATCAATCTCCTCTCTTCTATTTTGTAACTGAGTTCCTGGAAAACATCCCCAAGAAGCAAAAGAACCTCTGAAAGTGAGAAGGGAGGGGACCGCATCCCCACCTTTCCATAGAAGGAAGCGGCAATTTAATTTTTATGGGGGGCAGAAATATATTGAAATGAATAATACTACAGTCTGGACAAATCTGAAAATTAGGAAAACTGTTAAGATTCCACATTTGAAAGAGTATTGATGAAATTACAGGAAAATAATTCTTTGTTTTAAAAGTTGGTAAATGAATAGCTACTGACATCTAGTGGAGGATTAGAGCATAGAACAACAGCTGCATTGACTCAGAAATTGGCAAAACATCAGAAATAAAGGGCAACTTGTTCCTTTGAACCTCAGTGACTTCTAGCCAAATAGAAAACAGCTGGGAACAGAGAAAATAAAATATACTGGGCCACCTACTATAGAGTGAGGACTATATTTGTTTTAAAAACTACTGACCTTCTAGGATTATAAACACTTACTGAGCGAAAAACTTTGACTTTGGGCTAATCTTCTAGGGGGAATTTACTGGAAAGCTCCTAGGTGGTTAAACATTCTAGACTGCAATTTTGGCTGGCTGATCATTGCAAAACCTCTGAATCAAATAACCGTTATAAAATACTGCTTTTATTGGTGCTTTGACAATTGGAAATGCATTGGATTATAAAAACCACATATAAAGATAAGAACTATATAAGATTTGGTTGTTTGGATTTTAAGATTGTCTGGTTTGACAAGGCTAATCACAGAGACTATGGTACTGGTGAATAACTATCTGGAGGGGAGAAATAAAATGGATGTTGCACATCTATCTAAAAGTAGCAGGAAATCACACCAAATATTTCCCTCTGAAGGCCCCAGCCTGGAACATCAGAGATCTGCAGGAGCAATACTTCAAGACAAGGCAAATATTTTTCAGGAGGAAATGTATGAAATGCTGCAACAGATTCAAATGACAATTATTTCAAACCATGATGAGATTAAAAACAACTTTGATGACATAAATGAGCACATTTTTACCCTAAACTTACAATTAAAAAAACTCTCAGAAAATGATGACAAAGAATGAACAAACAAATCAGATAACAACACCAAGTAGAGGACAGTGACCCAAAGAGGAAAGCTACAAATTAAGAGAACCACAGCTTAATACAAACAAAATAAAACATGTAAGATTTTGCTACAACAATGAAAATGGAAAAGATATTTTATTTTTCAGGGCTTCAAAACGAACTTGAAGATAAGAAAGAAGATCTAACAAAATGGATTATAGAGCAGCCAAGAGAATCATTAGAACTTGGGAGACAAAAAATGCACATCCTACCTAACTTGTCTTTCCTATTCCCAACAACATTCACAAAAACACAAAAAAGAACCCCTTGGCAAACTGAACACACTGACTTGGAAAGCTACTTGGCAAAAGAAGAAAACTAGAGTTAGATTCAACAGATTTGATGTGACTTACCATATGGAGTACTATACAATTAAATATTTGTTTGAATATGGTTAAAAGAATAGATAAATTGTGGATATAAAGGGGCTTTACAATAAGAGGGGTAAGACATACAAGTAGTAAGTACTTTTTATAATAAATGAAATGTAAAAATATTGGGATGGTGTATGTGAATGAAAAGTTTGGATATTTAAAGGTAATTAACTTTGAGAAAATTATGACTGATAAGAATGGTTTGAATAAATAAGAATCTTGAAAACAGGACATATAGTAACTTAATAAGATGACTTTTACAAATACAATTGAAACATAAGCTGATCAGAAAAGATGTTATATGTTGAAGTTACTGTTATTTGTACAAACACAAGAAAAATGTTTATATCCAACCTTGTATGTATCAAAAGTATTAAGAACTATATTTGTTTAATGTTGACAAAAGGAGAACACTACTGGAAGAAGAAATCAAGGAAATATATCATTAATTAATATATTAATTATGGAATTATAGAAATTAATTATTATTCATTTTTTTAAAATATATGAACCTAGACAACTGTCAGGTGAGGATTATTACTCCCCTATCAGAGGGCGATGAACCGTGGTTCATTTGATGCATGGTGAACATCAAAGAAAGAAATCTGAGGCATGTTCTACTGTAAAACTTTTAATGAGAAAACAAAAGACCTAACTGACTACTTCTCTTATCAGGCAGAATACAAAGTAAAAGTGAGAAAACTTTTTCTAGACATGCGCACTTAGTAGGACAAAACAGAGTAACACCATAACATGGCTTAACATGTGACATTCACTATGGTTACACAATAAGATAGTAACACAGGTGCAGAGAGCAGGGGAAAATGTACAGACAGAAATGAACAAAGCTGGCAAAACTAAAAAAACGCAGTGACATCCCCTTCTTTTGTCAGCGACGCAGATCTCAGATAAGGCACATCTTGTTACGCAGATACTCGTGCTGAGATGTAGGAAGTGGTTTGTTCAGCATATCAGCAATCTGATCATGTGTAGGCACATACTGCAATTTAACAAAACCTTGTTTAACTACTTGTCTTATATTTTGGTAACGGATGTCAATGTGTCTAGACCTGGAACCTGTAAAGCAGACATGTCAAACACAAGGCCCGGGGGCCGGATCAGGCCCGCGAAGTGGTTTCATGTGGCCTGCAAAGCCATCCTGGAAACAGTGAGGGAACGGCCCCCACTGCCTTGGCCCTGGCCCAGAGACCCTCCTTCTGCCAGAGACCCTCAGATCTGTCCCACTCCTGCCCAGGCCCCCATAGGCACCCTTGATGCGAACGATGTAGAGCTGGCCACGCCCACCCAGTAGGCCATATGCACTCTAGCCATGCCCACCCAGTAGGCCACGCCTACCCAGGCCATACCCACCCGGCCCCTTGAGGGCAACCGCAATGCTGATGCGGCCCTCAATGAAATTGAGTTTGACACCCCTGCTGTAAAGCGATTCTCAGATATATAAACCACAGATATGTTGTCTTCCATCACAGTGATCGGTTGAATCAGGTGTGTCCAGATATCTGTGACTAAAGCATCAAACCATGTTAGAGAATTACATGCATCTGAAACACAAGCATATTCAGCTTCAGTAGAAGAACAAGAAACAAAATTCTGTTTACGCACATGCCAGTAAACAGGACATCCATTTAAAAACATCATATAACCTGAAGTACTTTTATGTGATTGCTTGTCACTCGCCCAATCAGAATCTGCATAACAACATAACTCTGCATAGTCAGTATGTGTGGGTTCTAACAATAACTTCAAGTTTTTAGTGTGTTTTAGGTATCTCAACAATTTCTTAACACAAGTCCAATGAAACTGTTTTACCTTGCCTACGTGTCGTGATAGGAGATTAACACTAAGTGCAATGTCGGGTTGAGTCCAACTACTAATATACAGCAGCGACCCAATGACTGAACGATAAAGTGTTTGATCCTCAAACTCAGGACTTGGTTCATGTGTCAAGTTGTGAAAATCGGTTTGCATGGGTATACTCACTGGTTTAGCATCCTCCATGTTGCAGTGATGCAATAGTTGTTCAATCTTATCTTCTTGTGTAAGACTGAACCCCTTCTGAGTTTTGACAACTTGAACACCTAAATAAGTGTTAATATATCCTAAAGACTTTAATGTGAAAAACTGTTCTAAAGCTTTAGCAAAGATCTCACTCATCTGCCTATTTGGACCAATATAAACAATATCATCAACATAAACAAGAATTATACCTATTATCAGATCTTTTAGTAAACATGCATTCATCTGTTTCGGACTTAATAAAGCCCATTGAATTTAGTTTGTCAGAAAGACATAAGTACCACATTAAACCAGACTGTTTCAGACCATAAAGACTTTTGCGTAGAAACCAATTATCCCCTTCTTGCTGTCGGAAACCTGGAGGACCTTTCACATAGATTTCTTCATCTAGATCAGTGTGTAGATAAGCCGTTTCAACATCAAGCTGGAAAGCCTCTAAACCAAGGATAGTTGCAGTGGCTAAGGTGATTTTCACACTCTCAGTCCGCACTGTGGGTGAGTAAGTATTTGTATAGTCCTCAGGATAACGTTGAGTGAAACCCTGGGCTACAAGTCTGGCCTTATACAACAACTCACCATTTGGCTTCTTTTTAATTCTGTAGACCCATCGAGTGCCAATAACTTTCTTGTTTGCTGGAGGGCTTGCAGGCGTAAACACTTGAAGCTTCTTTAGACTGTCCATTTCAGCCTGCATTGCCTCAAACCATTTATCTTGCTCTGATTCAGGAAGATGTCTAATCTGTGTGAACTTATCAGGAGGAAGTGTAACATTACAAATCAAAGGTAAAGGTGCTTTAATTACTTGCCACGAATACCATTTTGGAGGGATTCCCTTTGTGGTCCTCTTGAAACGTCTCGGAACAACCGTCCATTCTTCTTCGGTTTCATCCTCGTCTTCATCATCGTCACCAGCAGCAGCATCGGCAGCTTGCGAAGATGGAACAGTAGGTTGAGAAGAAGTCGTGGAAGGAACATTCGCCTGTGCATCTTGATCATCAGGCTGTGTGGCATTAGCAGCATCATCTCTAGGAAAATAAACTCCAGGATCATTAGAATGAATCCTGGACCAGTCAGCATCTTCCTCAAAAGTAGCAGATTGTGAAATCACAATCACATGAAAGAGTTGATGTATTTGCTCCATTTTGAATTATCATCAATACCCATAAATCTCATTCTTTTTGCTGCAGGACCCCCTTTCTTTCTTTGTGCTAAAGGAATATTCACCGTAGCGTATGAACCAAAAATATGGAGATGTGAGAGGTCAGGCTTGTGTCTATATAACATGAAATAAGGGGTCTAATTTATGACACTACTCCAGGTATGGTTGATGATATGATTAGCATATTTAATAGCCTCACCCCAGTATGGGAAACTGAGGTTAGCATCTTCAAGTAGGCAATGCATCATCGTTTGCAGGACCCCATTTCTGCATTCTGCCACTCCATTTTCAGCCGGAGTATAAGGAGCTGAGGTCTGTTGTAGTATGCCATTCTTACGCATCCAGTTCTGAAAACGCTGAGACATGAATTCAGCACCACGATCACTCTGAATTCTAGTGATGCTAACTTTGTGTTGGGTATAGACAAGTGCGGCAAAGTCGTTAAAGATCTGAAAGGTCTCAGATTTTTCTCTCATAGGAAATACATATCCATATCTAGAGTAATTATCAACAATTGTCAAGAAATATCTTTTACCACCAAGTGTTGGTGTAAAAGGACCCACTATGTCAGTGTGTACCAAATCAAAAATGTGTGTTGACAGGCGTGTAGCACGTTTTGGAATTGCTGCTGCTTTGGATTTGGATTTTTTTGCAGAGAGCACAATCCAAGAACACCTTATACCCCTTTAGATCCAAACCTCTTGTGAACTCTGGCATCTTCTTCAGCACACAGAAACTGGCATGACCCAATCTTGTATGCCACTTATGAATACACCTGTAATGCAAAGGTTTACCAGTTAGTGAATTCTCAACATTAGCATGTTTATTGGGAACCTCAGGCTTGCCGTGAGCAACCTGTGTTTTATTTGTCCTTCTATTGGCTTTAGGAGCCTTTGGAGTAGCAACAAGATCTCTCTCTCTGGGACATCTCTCACTGGGCCTGTGCTCTCCCTTTTTGGAGCTTGTATACTTGCCTGCTCTTGCTGCTTAGACTTTGGCTTTAAGTAATAAACACCACCAATCAACATGGTTTCAGCAACAATATCTCTGTCTTTAACTACATAGCTTGCTTTTTCAAGATGATGTACCTGGAATTTTGATACCCTAGACAAGTGACTCTGACTAAGCAAATTGCTATTAGCTGATGGTACATAATGAACATCAGGAATAAATGCATCGAGCTCTTCAATGTAAACAGTTCCTTTTCCCATGACCTGAACAGGATGATTTGAAAAAGAGTAAAGCTGACGAAGTTCAGGTTCAGGCTCGTGCATCTCTGTATAAAGCTCTTTTCTATAGGTAACATGTAATGCTACTCCACTGTCCAAAGTCCAAAGAAGTCATCTGTAGTACTCTGGTTGAGGTTGTGGATTGTTGGTTAAAGCCAATGTGGCAAGTGGAGCTTGTGGATCACACCTGGGACCATGACCTTGTCGTCTGCCTCTACCTCTGCCTCCTCTGGGATCTGTTCCTCTGGGCTGGTACGTGGCGGGCCCTGGAAACTGTTGGGGACAATCCCGGGTGGCATGTTCCACACGATTGCAGATGTAACATCTTGGCATCCTTGGAACGTAGGCTCTTCCATAGAAGGGACACCTCGCTGGAGCTCTTGATGCAGGTGGTCCTCTCAAATGTGGCGCGGCTTGCATAAGTGCATCTTCTTCAGTTAAAATTCTGCATACATGATCCACTGTGCATTGAGCAACAGGCACCTGATTAATCTTGGTAATATCATCTTTCCATTCATAGTTCAATGAGTTAATAATAATGCTGATCATTTGAAAGTCATCAATAGGGTAGCCTTTTTCACCCAGTTCTTTTCTTATACCTTTCATTTTAGTTAAGTGTTCTCCAATAAGTTCACCAGGTTTTAATCTAGAACCATGGAACTCAGACAAAAGAAAACATGTAGACTCAATTGACGTAGGCCGATAACATGCTTCTAATTGAATCCAAATCTGTTGAGCAGTTGCATCTTGTGAAAATGTGAGCTGCAATTCAGTATCCATTGACATCAATAATGTTGTGCATGCTCTACTGTATTATTTAAGTCCCATATGTCAGGAGTCCATGGCTGGTCAGGAGGATTAAATACCATGGAAAGAGTACCTTCTATGCAGAGCAAGAGTCCAACCTCACTGACCCATGCCCTGTAATTGTGTCCTGACCACTTCAATTTTGAATCACCAGCCAGTGGTACAATAGAGGGTGCCTGTTGAGGACCATGCAATTGAGGTACTGGCTGTGCAGGTTGTGCAAATTGGACTTGACCTGCAGGAGGCGCTGGTGCCTGTGCTTGCAGCAGTTGAATTGGAGCTGCCATGGGTACTGGTGCTGGGTGTGGCTGTACTGGAGCTGCAACTCCACCCTGGCCAGCAGGAAGCGCTTGCACTTGAGCCACTATATCAAATTGGCCTGCAGTTAGCACTGGCCTTTGTATCTGAGAAACCAGTGGAGGCTGCACTTGGGCTGAAGGCTGCTGTGCTCTATCTGGAACAGGAACCTGGATAGTAGCAGTATTAATAGGAACTCTAGCTGGAGCACCAGATGCTTGGAGCAATAATTGATTACTAGACATCTTTGAAAAAGAGAGCTCTAATCTTTGCATTTTCTCACGTAAGCCACATAGTAACTCATTTCTGTCTTGTGAAACAGCTTCACCAGCAGATGGTACTATAACATTAGATTCAGGCATCATTGTAGCCTTGATATCTTTGTGTGTCATTCGAGACTGCACTTGGTCAGGAGACTGACATGGGAGCCTCCTGTTCCCATTCGTCTGACACAACACTCAATTGTGGGTGTGGCAATGGCTTTGGAGAAGAAGGCAATATGGCCGACTCTGGAATGTGTATGCCAGCAGAGACTCTACCCTGCTGCTTAATCATGGATACATATGCCTTCGCCTGCTGCAGCTCTCTCTCAGAAGCCTCAATTTGTTCATAATAACTTTGCAAAACCTTCTCCTGCACAGGTGCAGGGGAAAAGCTGGCAAAACTCAAAAAAAAGCTGACAACAACACACTGTTTACTAAGCACTAAAGTTTGTAATTGTAAAAAATCAATAAAATACATTAAAAAAGAAACATGAGGATGAGCCCAAATTTACATTAAAGTTATTTTTTTTAAAAAAAGAGTTCTTCTGATTTAAACCCCAAATTCAGTGTGCCCAACACACAATTTCCTATCTAGTGTCCTACAAGATGATTCTGGGATGTACAATAATAGTAGTAGCAATAACAATACCACTTAGACTTATATACCACTTCATAGTGTTTTACAGTCCTCTATAAGCAGTTTGCAGTGTCAGCATATTGCTCCCAACAATCTGGGTCTTCATTTTACTGTCCTAGGAAAGATGGAAGGCTGAGTCAACTTTGAACTAGTCAGGATCAAACTGCTGGCAGTCAGCAGAATTAACCTGCAAAATTGAATTTTAACCACTGTGCCACCAAGGCTCTTTATAACAGATCATATAGTCAACAGCCCTTTCTCAATGTTTCTCTAATAACTGCAACAACTGACATTCAGTGATACATTCTCCCTAAATTTAGAATAGCAGTATCATGCTAATTGCTGTTGAAATTGAATATCATTGTGTTCCAGCAGACTTCATTCATTAATTTATTCTCATATTTCCTATCTTTAGCAATTACTCTCTCAGATTCCTTTCTGCATATTATTTTTTCATTGAAGTGTATAGTTTAGCTTAAAGATCTAATCCTAGGCAATATCTATGGCCACAATGTGAAAGAGGACAAAAAGACCAAATTGTAGCCTCTATATGTATGCATCAAGCCTTCATCCCTATCTCATTTACGGATTAACTCAAAGTAGCTTTTAAGATATATTACAGGAGAACCTCTATATTTATACTGTCCATTCATTCTGATGGTGTTGTCGGGCCTGGCATGCCCGACATTCGGAGGGGCTGCAAAGCGACCCACCAGGCCCCGAAAATCACTGCCGGCGCCCGCGAAACGCCCCGCCAGGCTCCGAAATCGCCTCACCTCGGCAACCATCCGCCCAGCGGCTGGAGGAGCCGAGAAACACCCTGCCGGCCTCCAGGGACTCCCGGCGGCCTCTTCTTGCTTCTTCTTCGCCCTGGTGGCGCCCAGAACGGGGAGCAGCGACGTCGAGGCACCACCAGCAGCCTCTCAGCCCGGGAGCCGCCTGCCAGCACATCCCACAGCGCTGTGCCGCTCTCGCTTAGCTTCCGAAGCCGACCGGAGGGCCAGGGAGCAGCTGTACGGTGGGGCGGCCGGTGGACAAGGGCGGCCGGTGGACAAGGACAAGGACGGGTGGCAGGATGGCTCAGAGGGTGGGGGAGACTGCCGGCAAGTTAGGGAGGGGCTCGGGACACAGCTCACGGTGGACTGGAGAGACGAGGAGGGAAATGAAACCATGCGGAGCTCTGGGGGAAAGGAGGGTGGTTTGGGTTGGGGGGTGGCTTACCGGCTGCAATGGTGGTGGGGCGGGTGCCAAAGGGTGGACACCGTGGGGGGTGGTAGTTAAGTAGGGAGTGGGCGTGGTGGAATAATTAAGGGTGTGGTGGAGGGTGTTGGCTTTGCCGGCTATTTAGCAGCGTTGATTATGCTGTAGAATCAACGCTGACTTCGTCTGTCTTCGAGCAACTGTTTATGAGGCTAATAAACGTGGCTTAGGAGAACCAGCTCCCGTTCCGGTTTCATTCTTTTTGGTGACTCGTCGGACGGGCTCCGAAAGTAAGTCAGCGTTCCTTTTTTCTTTGTGGAGAGCGCTCCCTGGGTGTTTACTATGCGAGAAGGCACGGAGACTCCTGCACCGCTGGCTGAGGAGCAGGAGGAAGATGGAGCTGCGGCTGGGCTCTTGGAGTCGGTGGAGGTGGGGGAGGAGGCATTGCCCTCAGTGCGGCGGAAGGAAAAGCCTCCCCCACTCGACGGCCCTGGTCCGGGGCCTCAGGAGGCTGGAATGCGGGGTCGCAGCAGTGATCGATGGACTCACTCCGATGGGGATCATAGAAGGCTTGGCCAAGGCCAGATGACCCGGCCCAAAGGTGCGTCTACAGAGTGGAGGGAGCGGTGTTTCATGGAGGACAGCGGTGAAGAATGGAGTTACTCCACTGCTCCGGGCAGCCGTACCATGGAAGTTCTCAGAGAACGGTACTGGTGAAGGAGGGGGTTGGGTCAGAGAGTGCTGGTCGGGTGACGGAGGAGAATTTGAACCAGGCCATCCAGAGGGCCCTGCAGGAGGACGCCTGGTTACGGGCTAACCCGGGACTATTAACTATGCGGGACGGCCTGGCGTGGCATGGAACACGATTATATGTACCCGAAATTGTGCGACCACGCATTCTGCATGGGTGTCACGACACCAAACAGGCGGGACATTTCGGGTTTGTGAAAACCTTACATCTGGCACGTCGTCAATTCTGGTGGCCCCGCATGAAGAGTGACATCGAGGAGTATGTATGGCGGTGCCATGTTTGTGCTACCACAAAACCCCAAGTTGGGAAGCCTTTGGGGTTGTTACAGCAGGTAGCCGACCCGACTCGGCCATGGCAAGACATCGCCATGGACTTCATTGTGGACCTCCCAGAGAGCAAGGGTCACACTGTTATTTGGACAGTGGTCGACCTCTTTTCCAAGCAGGCACACTTTGTTCCCTGCAAGGGGTTGCCTTCAGCTCGTCGGCTAGCTTGGCTGTTCCTCACGCAAGTATACCGACTGCATGGAGTGCCGCGGCATGTGATTTCAGATAGAGGGGTGCAGTTCACCGTTCTGTTTTGGAGAGAATTCCTGCGTCATATCGGCTCATCGCAGGGGCTGAGTACGGCCTATCACCCCAGCACCAACGGGGCCGCAGAACGAGCCAACGCTGCCGTTGAACGTTATCTACGGAGCTATGTTTCTTTCCGGCAGACGGACTGGATAGACTTGTTAGCGCTTGCTGAAGTGGCGTATAATAATGCGGTTCATAGTAGTACTGGCTTCTCTCCATATCGGGTGGTTACCGGTCACGAATTTGTCCCTTTTGCTGAATGCCTCCAGGAGGAGGGGTCTTCGTGCTCACCGCAGGACTGGATGCGTCAAATCACGGCCACCTGGGGGGCGGCAAAGGAAGCATTGGACCGGTCCGCCGAGGCGACCAAAGCACAGGCGGACAAGAAACGAAAACCCTTTGTTACACCGCGGGTGGGGGACCTGGTTTACTTGTGCACCAAGTACTTACGGTTACAGGTCCCGTGCCGTAAGCTAGGACCCAAATACCTTGGGCCGTTCCGGGTGGTGCAGGTGGTAAATCCGGTGACGGTGCGACTGCGGTTGCCAAAGTTCTTGGGTAAGGTCCTCCCGGTGTTCCATAGTAGTCTGCTGAAACCTGCTCCAGCGGCTACTGCAGCGGCTGGGGAGGGGGGTCCCGGACCGGTTCACGCTGATCAGTATGAGGTGCAGGAGGTGTTGGACTCCAGGGTGCGGAGGGGCGCCATACAGTATCTCCTTCGGTGGAAGGGGTACCCGGTGGAGGAGGCAACGTGGGTGTCACGGGAAGACGTCCATGCTCCACGTTTGGTCCGGGCATTCCACCGTGCCTACCCTAGCAGACCGGGAGGTAGGGGACAAGGGGAGGTATGTGGAGTGAACGATTCTTTAACCTTGTTCTCTACATCTGCAGGAAGACCCTTGGTAGGGGGGGCGGCATGTCGGGCCTGGCATGCCCGACATTCGGAGGGGCTGCAAAGCGACCCGCCAGGCCCCGAAAATCACCGCCGGCGCCCGCGGAACGCCCCGCCAGGCTCCAAAATCGCCTCACCTCGGCAACCGCCCGCCCAGCGGCTGGAGGAGCCGAGAAACACCCTGCCGGCCTCCAGGGACTCCTGGCGGCCTCTTCTTGCTTCTTCCTCCCTCGGTGGCACCCAGAACGGGGAGCGGCGACGTCGAGGCACCACCAGCAGCCTCTCAGCCTGGGAGCCGCCCGCCAGCACATCCCACAGCGCCGCGCCGCTCTCGCTGGTTCCCGGAAGCAACCAGCAGGTCGGGAGGGAGCGCAGCTGGCGTGCAAGGCTATGGAGCGGCCAGCTGACTTTCGGAGGCTGGAGGGGAGGGCGGGAGTGCCGATACGGCCTGATAGCTTCCGAAGCCGACCGGAGGGCCAGGGAGCAGCTGTACGGTGGGGCGGCCGGTGGACAAGGACAAGGACGGGTGGCAGGATGGCTCAGAGGGTGGGGGAGACTGCCGGCAAGTTAGGGAGGGGCTCGGGACACAGCTCACGGCGGACTGGAGAGACGAGGAGGGAAATGAAACCATGCGGAGCTCTGGGGGAAAGGAGGGTGGTTTGTGTTGGGGGGTGGCTTACCGGCTGCAATGGTGGTGGGGCGGGTGCCAAAGGGTGGAAACCGTGGGGGGTGGTAGTTAAGTAGGGAGTGGGCGTGGTGGAATAATTAAGGGTGTGGTGGAGGGTGTTGGCTTTGCCGGCTATTTAGCAGCATTGATTATGCTGTAGAATCAACGCTGACTTCGTCTGTCTTCGAGCAACTGTTTATGAGGCTAATAAACGTGGCTTAGGAGAACCAGCTCCCGTTCCGGTTTCATTCTTTTTGGTGACTCGTCGGACGGGCTCTGAAAGGTGTGTTTGCTCAGGTGTTATGGACACATTCACATTCATTTTCTGTTTACCTTTGTAGTATTGTGCTATGCTAAGGAAATGAAAACTAAATGTACATGGATAAAAAAGTAAAGAAAGTTATCCCTAATCCTTATTTAATCTTGAAGTGCAAACTGGCCAAATAGAAAGCAAATTGACAAGCAGATTAAATCTAGAAACTTTAATGGTCTAATTTCAAGTTAAATGCCATGAGGCAGAAAATATTGCATAAAAATAAAATGGTACATCCACTCATGCATGCTTATTGAAATTAGCAGGCTCAAAAATTCAATCTGGTTTCCATTACATATATTAGCAAAGAAAGCAAGTTTCTGATAAATGCACAAGCAACAGATAACGCATTGTGGAGGTTACGGTGACAAAAACAGCCCAAATTAAATAGGTTAAGGGTCATGGCCATTGGTCAGAAACCAATTTTTAATTAAATCATGATGGTTCCCAGCATGCTTCTAATATTATAGGGGAGCCAAGACAACAATCAATATACGGTATATCCAGCAGCAGCAGCAGCTAACATGAATAATCATGTAACTGTCACTATGCTGTCACCTTCACTCTGCCACAGCAAAGCCTGTCACTGCCCTTATGTCCTAATAAATAGGAAGTGTACCTAAAACTTTCTTACTTGCACTCAAAAAGGTACAAAACCCATCCATAAAATTCCACCAGTGTAAATTTTTGTCCTTCCACTAATACTCCTTGAGTTTTTCCTGGAGAAAAAAATGCACATATTTCCTCTAAATATTGTTTTGGTGAAGTTTAGGTCTGATCCTAAGGGTAACCCTCTTTCATTTTCACATTCATTCAAAACATTTTTCTGCTGTTACAGCATTTAGCAACTATTTCCACCTTAAGAATGAAGGCAAATATACATGTCGCAGGATAATGTTGCAGGATCCAATCTGGATCTGTCATCCAGACCAGAAGTTTAATCTTCCAAGTTTTTGGGTTCATGCTGGAGCCCATCCTCAGGGAACATCTCTCTAGCAGAATGTTATTTCCACCTGGTGTTAACTGTCATTCTTTCTTGCAGCTGGCTAAATAGGAATCTAGCATCTCACGATGTCTCATGTTCTTCCCATATTGTGCTTGCTTTTCACAGAGAGGGGGAAAAAGCAGACATACTGTATAAATTCACAGAACAATCAGCCACTGTGAGCAAGAAGCATGAAAGAGTCAATCCATAGGGTAGTAAAATAAATAAATGAGCAGAGCACTATGGTATCTTCACTTTGCAATTGAAGAAGTTTCAGAAGCAAAAAATAGTAGTGTAACATATTTGCCATAATTGTTTTAAATCACTTGCTTAATGTCTGATCACTTGCTTAATGTCTGACCTAGATTTCTCTGTTATGTAACGGTTGCTGTTACTGAAAGCCAGACTTGCTGTCTCCAGGCTGATAATTAGGTCTGGGGTGGGAAACTGTTGCTTTAAACCTATTGGTCACGGCCTAGAGGCTAACTGTATAAATAGCTGTGCAGCAACCATTAGGGCTTGCTTCTGTTCTGAGTTAATAAACTTGTTTGCTGTTTTGACACTTCGTCTCGCTTAATGCCTAAAGAACTGAAGATATAACAGGTAGTGTCCCGCAGATACAGAGGAAATGTAGCAAATCTACCTATGCTGCATTTTGGAGCAGCAACTAGGTTGACTGACTTTTGAAAATAATCATAAAGTTATAGCCTCAAGAGCAAGAACAACTGTAGTCCCCACAAGGATATTTAACACCAAAATTACTGTAATCTTGGTTCAGTGCTCTCATTGCATATGGCAGGATAGTAAGGCTCTGATTTCTCATCAAAGATTTGATAATCATTTCAGCAGAAATCCAGGCAACCCATTTCATATTTATTTATTTTGCTTCTTGTTGTTTTTTTCCATATTGTCTGTCATATTGAAATTCTTATTAAAAGTATAACTCACACAAATAGCTATCATTGTTGTTCTCAAGCATGTAACTTGGCTTCTGATTATTTTCTTTTCATCACAGTAATTTCAAACTTTAACTTAAATGAATTGATTGAAAAGGGATTACTCCAAGCAATCCAGTTATTGCTTTTTTCCCACCTGAATATGTTCTACTCAGATAAAATCATTTTTATATTGTTGATGATGAACAATTTTCTCATCCTTATAGAAATGGAAGTATTGATGGGTTCTGGAAATCCCAAAATTTTTCAGAAATATTCAGTTTTTAAATAGCTTCAAGGTATAACAAATAAAATGAAATATTTCAGTGGGTAACAGAAGTGTAACTAATGGCTTGTAAGGAGCTGGATAGGGACAAAATATTTGGAAAAGGAAGCACTTCAGAAATAGGCATATATGGCTGACCAGTTACACCAAACTAAACAAGAAGAATCCACTTGACAGCATACTGATGGTCCACTTGTGCAATTCTTACGACTACTTGGAAATATTATTTAATCATTTCATACACTATTGAGTCAAAGACTGTCCAATAGTAGACTTCATAAGCTCAATCTATTGTCAGAGATGAAGTTAAAATTTGTAATTTATGAGCTAGAGAGAGGGGAGGAAAAACAGAGAGAAAGAGAAAGAGATGGAGAGGGAAAGGGAGAGAAGGAAGGAAGGAAGGAAGGAAGGAAGGAAGGAAGGAAGGAAGGAAGGAAGGAAGGAAGGAAGGAAGGAAGGAAATATCCACCATCAGTTTTGGGTTTTGTAAACTACATAGAGTTATAATTTGTCACAATTTGATCCTTCCCAGTGGTGCAACCATTGCTGCTATATTTGAGTCCTTCCACCTTACTGCTGGTTGCCCTCTCCTTTCAATAGTCATATTTAATAGCTGGTGAAATAGTAAAGAGCCTTGATGGAGCAGTGGGCTGATGCCTCCTTAAGTAACACCAGCTGCCTGCAATTAGTGCAGGTTCGAGTCCCACCAGACTCAAGGTTGACTCAGCCTTCCATCCTTCAGAGGTAGGTAAAATGAGGAGCCAGTTGTTGGGGGCAATAAGCTGACTTTGTAATAATGCCACTTGGGGGGGGGCAAAAGCCTTAATAAGCAGGCATATACATAGAATGAAGGCTATTGCTAAGCACATTGATTTGTGCTTTAGATTGTAAGCCGCCCTGAGTCTTCGGAGAAGGGCGGGATATAAATGGGATTTTTTTTTTAAAAAAGTGCTTTGAGAAACTTTATAAGGTGGCTTTGAAATTTTCAACTGTCATGATAAATTCACCTCACATAAATGTCAGAAATATAGAATTGGGCTTTCAAAACACTTTCTAAAGCAGACCCATATGGAATATGTTACAATAATCAAAATGAGAAATAGCTTTGCCAGAAAAGAAAGCAAATGAGATAAAAGCTGGATCCAGCTGTAGGACCATCTTGTTAGTGCTATTATTTGCCTATCTACAAGTAGCACAGGACTCAAAAGTTCCTGAAGACAGTGCTTAACCTTTCAAAGAGACTATTTCCCTATTACAATAATTGTCAATTGTGTCCTAAGTTGACCTATTAATTTTACTTGTGTCTATCCACTTTCATTCTAGGTCATCCTTATATAATCCAGCCATTTCCACTCTGAAATTGTTTCTCTTTTCAAATCAGTTCTAAAATGAGTTTTAAGAAGATCCAGGAAATCAGTTTCAATCTACATTTGTAATTATAATAAAAAAAACAAATCCTAATTATTTTAGCCATTATTGACTCTTATTTAGGAGAGATAAGAAATAGTAAAAACAATTACACACACTGCACAGATCTCATGATTGCATGAATTCTGATTATTGTTCACTAAAACTGCAATTTTTAAAATATCTTTGATTTAAATAGTGAAGAAAAGGCTATTCTAGGTAAAGTTACAAACAATATACAGTAAAAGAGACAACAAAGCTGAGCTTATTGTGAAGGTGTCACTTCCATAGTGACCTTTTATATTAGGACTATTATATTCTATCTTTCATTCCTATTCTTAATATGGCACTATTATTCTCCCCTACAGGATGATTATAAAGATGTTGTGATATCCCTGGGATATCCCTGGGATGTAGTTTAATAGATTTCATTTTTCTATGGGGGAGCAGGGTAAGGATAAAATTAAGAGAAGAGCAATTATATTTTCACCCCCCCCCATTCTTACTAGGTACTAAAATATTCATTCTGTTGGCTTCAATGAAAGGAATTTAATGTAACAGAATAACAGAAAACAGAATAACAAAGTTGAAAGGGACCTTGGAGGTCTTCTGATCCAGCCCCCTGCTCAAGCAGGAGACCCTATATCCTTTCAGATACATGATCATGTGTGTGCCATGTGGTCACAGCAATGTTCTGTTTATAAGGGCTTCAGGTGTGGGTGTGTCAAATGAGGGTCTGGTGATGGGTCATGTGTGAGTCATCAGTGAGAGGCTTGTGATGGGTCTTGTGATAGGGAGATTACATCAGGTCAAGGGCATTGGGAGGTGACCTGCTGGTGGGAGGGGGATGGGTCAGGTGTGAGTTATCAGCGAGAGGCTTGTGATGGTCATCAGCCACGCTAGCATCCTCCATTCTTGTGAGTTCATTGAGACCTGGCACCCCACAAGCAATGGACACATTGACCTACAACCAGCCTACGAACCCCTCAGAATCCAAATCAGCCACACAGTCAACCAGAGACAGCACTGACCCTCAACCAACCCATGCAAACTCCCCCCTCCCCCTCCCACCAGTTTACCTCCCAATGACCCTGACCTGATGTAACCTCTCCAGCACAAGACCCATCACAAGCCTCTCACTGATGAAATCTTTAGAAAGCCATTCTATATAATATAGGCCCCTAGAGTAGCACATGTAACACCTTTATTATGTAAGCTGCATTGATTGTTGGTATGCTTCCAGGTCCAATTCAAGATATTGGTTATTACCTGGCAGGGAACCAAGGTATTTGAGAGGTTGTCTCATTCTAGCAGAAGGGGCTTTCTGCAGACTCCATCTGCCAAGGTATTTTGACTTTCAGAGTTTAGGAGTTTTATGGTGTGATCCTCACACTTTGGAACATCTTGCTGCTGGAGATGAGATCTGCCTTTTTTGGCCTTCTGGAAGGACCTTACAAATTAGCTCGGCTTGCGGGCCTGATGGAGGCACTCTACACTGGAGGTGGTCGATGGGGTAAGAGAGAAGATTTAACACCCCTAGCATTCATCCTCTTGGTTTTTAATCTCTGCTTGACTCCTGTCACCAATCATTTTTATATTTATTCTTTTATTATACTGTAAGTTGCCCAGAATCATTTAAACAGTGAGATGGATGGCATATAAATTTAGTAAGTAAGTAAGTAATGGTTTAGATTTTTCTTTTTTATTCCATCTTGAACACAAACCAGCTAATTTTCCAGGGTCTGAAATGTGAATGAAATGATTTTTGCAGTTTGAAATTGCTCCTTATATATTCATTTTAGTTAATTAATTAGCATTTTGCTGTTAATCAATAGGAGCACAGGGATTTCAAATGTTAATTTTTTATGTAATATGCTGACATAATTATAATTATTACTAAAATGGTTGTATGTTTAATAAACAAGTGCTGATTGGCATATCCTGATAACATTTCAAAATGCTATTAATTTGAACTTTAGGGAAATTGAAAGCTTTCAGCCTATTAGGGAAGATATGCATCCAAAACTAGCCTATAATATACCCTCTGCATAAACAATTTATGAAGCTATGGAGCTGATCCTCAGCAACATCTATTTAAAAGCCAGACAAATGTCATAAAAGTGAAGCTGATAAATGCATTAGTGGTACTGCTGATTATAATTCTGTCTTTTAATGATTAGAGTGGATGATTTACCAAAGAGATAATACTCTTGGTGAAAGACTAGATGAGGTAATAAACAGCTTCTGAAGGACAATTACAAGGGAGTAGAAGCAAAGCAAACCTGAAGGTTTTGAAACAGTCATTTTTTTACAAACATAGTTTGCCAAAATTAATATTTCTTATGATTACAGTATCTCACAGGGGAAACAATTCAAGCTGTAGCAGTATCTAACAGAAAAGAGGGAAACGGTTTTTAATTTCTTTTTTCCAGACTTATCATAGAATATCAAGGTGTATTTTGAGGGCAAGGGTAGAGTTCAGTAAATAGGGCAACACTTCAAGGAGAAAGCATTTTAAAATATGATTGATACTGAAAGCAAATATTATTAAAAGCAATTGAGTGGTGTACTTTTGTCAGTAATATTTAAAAGCAAGGCTGTCCAAGGTACTTTATAGCTGCTAAACATAAGAAAAGTAAAATCTATTCCACTGAATCGAACAATACATCCTTTAAGGCTGTATTATATCAAAGGTAAGACTAAGAAAAATAGTTGGGATTGCTAAGTAAAATAGACAACAAATGATATGGGAAAGTGGAAAATCAATGAAACTCTGATCTGTATCAGTTTCAGATTTACTAATACATTATTCTACTCTATTTAATGCGTTTATGTAATCAAGTATTTAATTGCAGCCATGAGCCTTTTGCACATAATATTATTTTCATATAAGTTTTACATCAAACACAGAACCTGTAATGTATTGGGCCTTGTTTTACTGAGTGTACCATGTGGGTTTGAATGCTGGAAAGTTGCTTAAGCAGGGAGCTGGCTAACGGCTCCCAGCTCCTCAGACAACCCGTCTCCAGCACCGCCATTGGCTGCCTCTAGGGAGGCAATAGGTTGCTTCAAATCTATTGGCCACCACCTAGAGGCCAGGGTATAAATAGCTGCATTCGCAGCCCTGTTTCCCAGTTTGGTTCCTGCAAGCAATTAAAGAATGTTTCTGACTGAACTCACACACCTCGTCTCTTCATCAAAGCAACGAACCCAGTAAACAACACTGGCAACAAAGGTGGGATCTTGCTCCTTCCACAGATCTGAGAGTCACTAGGGATGAGGCTGGAATGCGCCTGGCAGGAAAGCAATTTCCCCCCCTACAGTTGGCCTAGCATAGCCACGCTAGCGACCACGAGCCCTTGGGATCAGTCTCTGGGCATATGGAGGAGTAGGATAAGAAAATGATGAGCCCCAGCCACAAAGACTTCACCAAAATGGTGAAGGTTAGAAAGCTGGAAGAATTTGACCTAGTTCACCCAGAAAGATGGTCTTCGTATTTATCCAGGGTTGAGAACTATCTCTGCACCAATCAAGTCACCGAAGTTGGCCTGAAGACCGCAATGCTCCTGTGTGTTTGCGGCCCAGCCATGTTCGACATCGTGGAGAACTTGTTTGCTCCGACTTTGCTGGAGTGTGTAACATTCACGGACTTGAAGAAACAGCTCAGCAACCATTTCCAGCCCAAGCTTTTGGTAATAGCTTGGCGGCACGCGTTCAAGCAGAGGGTTCAACAGACAGGTGAATCAGCGTCCGAATTCATTGCGGCATTGAGGCAGGCGGCATGCCTGTGCCAGTTCTCAGACATGGAAGAGAGATTTCGGGACCGGCTCATTTGTGGCCTCCAAAATCAAGACTTGCAACAAAAACTCTTCGCCAAATAGACTCTGCCATTTCCAGATGCATTGAAGGAGATCATGGTGGACGAAGCCACCACCAGAGCCGTAAAAGCCATGCAACCCACCAAAAATGCATATCATTAGGAGACTGTCCACCACGAGGATGCTGAACATGCTGAAGACTCCTATGACAACCTTGAAGTCGACAAACTTCAACGGAACGATGATCAGCAATGTCGCAGTGACAATCAACATGGGACAACTTACAAGGCAGGTCCCGGGGTGTGGCAGCTGCCACCAACACATGGACTGTAGGTTCCAGACAGCAACGTGCTGGGCCTCTGGGAACACCAGCCACATCGTGTTCATCTGCAGAGGTTGCCAGAAGGACCATCAATCGAACCGCCAGTCAGACATTGCCATCAGGAGAAGTACTGGGGCCCTGGGGCAATTCAGCATAGGGTTTTACTCCAGCCACAGAAGCATTTGCCGCACGGGAGCTCACCGCCCCATTAAGCCAAAATTTCGACTTCAGGTCGAGCTGCAAGGGATTCCTTGCAAAATGGAACTAGAAACGGGGTCAGTCATGTCCATTATATCACTTGAAAGATTCAAATTCATCTGCAATCGCAGCAACAGATGGGCCAAGCTTAGGCCATCTGATATTATACTGACTGATTGCTAGAGTCACAGTCAAGGGCGAGGCAACATTGGCCGTCAAATTCAAGGGGTTTTCTGGGCACCTGGACATTGTCATAGTAGGGGGTCAGTGAACAAGCCTGATCGGGCTCGATTGGTTTGATGCATTAGGCATCAACCGGACACATGTTGTGAGTTTAGCGACAGTATGTGAGAGTTTGCAGATGTGTTTGACTCAAGCCTAGAGACTTACAAGGGCCCACCAGTGACATTTAAACTTGATCCTACTGTAATGTCTGTCAGGATTAAACCTCGTAGAGTGCCATTTGCTCTTAAACACAAGATAGATGCCGAATTGGATAAGCTAGTCGAACAGGGGGTACTGCAGCCCATAGATGGGGGTGAATGGGAAACCCCAATTATCACACCTCTAAAAGCCAATGGAGAGGTCAGGATTTGCACTGATTACAAGTGCACAATCAATTGTGCATTTAAACAGCATGTGTACCCGGTACCTGTAGTAAGCCACATTCTGGCATCACTGCAAGGGGGCACAGTTTTTGCAAAGTTATATTTGACTCATGCCTATCAACTGCTTCCTGTGCATGAGGCCACAGCTGTGGCACAGACTATTGTAACTCACAGAGGGGCTTTTAAAGTAAAACACCTGCAATTTGGGGTTAGTGTAGCCCCTGGCATTTTTCAAAGCATTATGGAGCATACGCTCAAGGGCATTCCGGGGGACTGCCCCTACTTCGACGATGTACTCATCGCTGGTGAGTCCACTGAGGTGCTTGCAAGGAGGCTCAAAGCCGTCCTTCAACGGTTTTGCGAAGTGGGCCTTAAACATAAGAAAAACCAGTGTAGTATAGGAGTCCCTTCAATGGAGTTCTTGGGTTTCTGTATTGATGCCAATGGCATCCACCCTGCCAAGTCCAAGCTGAAAGCCATTCAGATGGCACCCAGCCCGAAGACAAAAGCAGAGCTTCAGGCATTCCTAGTGTTATATACTTAGTGTTATCTGTTAAGCTGACAGCTCAGCTGGGCATCAGCTGTGTACACCCGGCAACAACAGGTGGCATCTAACTCCGATTCTATTGGTCAGGCTGTTCTGGCGGGACCTTTCAAGGGAGTGGATTGGCCGCCGGGTTGCCGGCAACAGTATTTAAAGGCGCTGAGCTGTGGAGAGTCTCTGTCTGTTCCAACCACAAATAAAGCTGAGTTGCTGACCCGCTGTCCTGTCATCTGTTCCTGATCGGTCTAACTACACAACGTAACACCTAGGCCTCCTCAATTTTTACCATGCATTCCTTCCTAACAAAGCTGCAGTGGCAGAGCCGTTACACTGGCTCTTGGATAAAAACACTGCTTGGAAATGGACCAAGGTCCATGAAAGCAGTTTTATTGCATTGAAAGCCCTACTGTCCTCCAGTTCAGTGATCACCCACTTTAAAGAGTCAATGCCAGTGTGCCTTGCATGTAACACATCCCCATATGTGGTGGGGGCAGTTTTAAGCCATTTGGAGAGTGAAGGGACTCAAGTCCCAATTGCTTACTACTCAAGGACATTGTCCCCCGCAGAGCGTAATTACGCACAAATTGAAAAAGAGGCATTGGCCATTATAGCTGGGTTTAAAAAATTCCATGACTACTTGTATGGCAAGGACTTCACGGTCTTCACAGACCATAAACCGCTATTGGGGTTATTCACTACTGACAGACAGACACCCCACATCTTGTCCCCTAGGATGTTAAGATGGTCCATTTTTTATCGGCCTACAGTTTCAGGCTAATTCACAAACCCGGCAAAGATATGGGCCATGCAGATGACCTCAGCAGGCTTCCCTTGCCTCAAATCGAGCCAGATCCAGCTCCTGCAGCTCACATTTTGTCTATTCAGCACTTGCTGGAGTTTCCTCTCCACGCAGGGGATGTGGCTGCAGAAACTCGTGCAGACACGGTTTTAAGCAGAGTGCTATCCTGGATTCACACAGGGTGGCTGGAAAACAGGGTGCCCTGCCATTTTCTGAAATATATATTGTGGATATAGGGGAAAAGATCTCCTTCATGGCTCAGTTAAGAATATGAGAAAATCTTATTTGTTTGTGCATAGTTTTGGCCTCAATACATGGTCTTTCTTTGACCAATTCCACAACTTAAAATATTGTGGCTGTGCTTAAATAAACATTATTGTGATGTATTTTTTTTTCATTATATGATGCATGAACTACTTTCAATGTTCTGTTCTGTTCTCTAATGGAATGCCCTTCGTTTGTTCAGTTCCTTCAATTGTGTATATATAGTACATTCTCTAAATCACTTTGCATTTGTCTTGTTGAAGTGCTGAGGACTCATTCAGTTACGTATTACAAAGCCTTGGACAGTTATTCAGCTACGTCCCTCAGTTAAAAATGGTTTAGGCATGTACTATTGTTCCAATGTGATTTAGTTATCATTCATTTTAACCAATTTATGATACACATTACTCATGTCTCAGAATTTTTAGTGATATAGTGTACAGTGTAAATATGCCTAAGATGCCACTTCTGGCAATTTTGAATGAAAAACTTTCTTGGCTCCACAAATGCAATTTAAACTCTTTATCATTACACTTGACTCCAAGAGACATTTTTGCTGTTTTTTAGGTCAGAGGTCCCCAACCTTTTGGGCACCAGGGACCGGTTCCGTGGAGGTTGTTCCATGAAATGGAGAGTGCATGGTTTTGTGTGCTGCCTGCATCCCATGGACAGAGCTTTGCTTGTTTGTGCAGACTGGTTGCTGGCATGCCATGGCCCGATACCGGTCCATGGACCAGGAGTTGGAGATCCCTGTTCTAGGCAGTTGTACAGAAATAATTTACTGTTGCATTCTTTCATGAGAGTTTGCTTGTTGCAGCTTCTCAATCCACCTCACAATTCCTGGATCTCATAGGTTTATTTGCAGCCAAACACCAACTAAGATTTTATGATGAACTCCCAAAAGAGTGCTGATCAGCCCAACTTACCTTCTGATTCCAGACAAAGTTTTTTTTTAAAAAAAAACATCTACTGCATATTGCTTTTATTTTCTTTAAGGAAACATATTTTAAATACATTTTCTCATATAGGTATTTATTTCTTGCAGATATATAATGGACATCTGTTTGTATCTATTTAGCTGCAAAATAGGTTTGCAAAATTCAAGTCCTCCTATTCTTCTCCTCACATCTTAAGTTAGAATATCCCTCTAATTATTCTGATGTACTTCTTTTTCTACACATATCATTGTTTGAAACAGACTTCTTGAAACATTATGCCTTTACTCCAAAGTCTGACCTTATCTTAAAATAGTTTTGTAACATAAAATTGTTGGTTTGGATTTATTGTTCAATCAATGACCACCAGAGCATGTGTGTGGTTCTGAATCCTTTGCCTCCCCAGTGCCCTTGAACATAGCAAATTACTTTTACAAATAAAGTATTATACAAATAAAGAATGCCAAGGAATTATATTTCAAAGGTGAGACATATCTAAGATTTAAATCTATTTACATGTAAATTAACTGTTTAGTAAATATAAACAATCTGATGATTGTGAATTAGTTGTATATTTGCATAGGATTCAATGTCCTAGACTGGTCATTTATAACACAAAAATGACCTCTGGTCATTTGTAACACAGAAATATTACAGGAGCTGCACTAAACAGAAATGCACTGAAAGCAGAATATGGATCAGGGCTAGCATGGTGCTTGAAAATTGCTTACAGCAAAACTATAGCATGGTCTGTATCCCACCTTATATCTTAGAGTTTTTAAATAGTAGGCTTCAAAATAGGTACTTAGTCTCTACTCATACAAGACAATACAGTTTTAAAATAAATTGAATGTGTGTTTCATTCACACTACTCTAGCACATAAATTGCAAGCTCAGCCTGCAGAATTTGTAAACCAAGTTGCTGAAGGGAATCTGATTCTTCTCATTGGAAGAGCAAACACAGTTTTTGTATCAAGCCATGCAAGTCATTAAACGGGGACAGTCCTCCAAATTTTAAGTCATCTGCTGTCATTGAAACACAGCCATTTCTTTAGAGAAGGCCTCGGTAGACCCATGTGATTTGCACAGACTTACTATATGTTATAATAAATGAACTGTATTCATTGCAGACATGTTCAACACGTGATGTCATGTGACATCATGCAACATATCGGGACTGTTTTGCCATTGCCAGCAATGGGGTGGGTTCACCTTCTGGATGATGTGTCCGGCCTATGGGCTGGCAGTTTGACACCCCTGCATTAGAGGATCATGATTTGAACAAATCTGCCTCAAATGTTGAGTCAGCAAACTAATGGAATGCTTTGTTATTCTACTACATCTGCACAAGTTGGAGCTTCCTTTCTTAATAGCCATAGTTTTTATAGCTATGTTCTAGTTGATTGTAAGATAGAAGAATGTAGGGAAAGGTGAAGGGTGGGAATCTCTTTATAGGGAAAAATGAAAAGTATTTCAGAATGCATATACAGTAGTGTACTGATACACATACATGCACTATGTTTTGATCATATGCCCTTTCTCTTTTTCTACTCTTGCATGTAGCCCTCAATCCTCCCCTTTCAAAACAAAAATTCTGCATCCATGTGCCAATATAAAGAATGGGAAATTTCAAGAGAAAACATACAGTATAGTCAAATAAACTCCTCTCCTAAGAGCCACAGAGAGTCACAATATAGTGATATTACTCTTTAGTAAAAGAGTCTTTTTCAAACCTTTCTGCTTAAATCAGAATGGAGAACCTCTATACCTTAACAGAAGTTCTTAATGCTTATTGTGGTTTGTATTTGTGGTTCACCAGGACCTATTTTCTGATGGTATGTGGAAAAGATGACAATAATTGTATTCTTGAGTGTGCATTTGATTGCATGGTTTTTATGACAAAAAGCATATCTTTTTTTAAAACAAGTTTTATTAATTTTCCAGTTTTACATCCAAATATTTAGGAAGCAGCATGGTGATTGGGTAACCAATAGTCCAATAACAAGATCTTTCATACGTGTCTCAGGTTACATCATCAAAAATTCCCTATTTCCCTTGATTGTTATATCACATTCTAATTAGTACATTTCTAATTATAACTCAATCAGTTAAGACATTTATCAATATATTTTTACTCATACATATCCATGTCCTGTTTTTAAATTTTACCTAATTTCAATTACAGTGTTCCAATTTAGCATTTAATATCCATAGTATTTAGATTTTGGGTAACCCAAATTTCCCTTATTTCATTACAAAATAGTTGTTGTATCTAAAATACACATATTGTTTACTTAAATACATTCTTATTTTATTTCACAAATATATTCTATTTCTCATCCTGGTACCTCATCACTTACTAATAAAATTTCCTTTATTGTCTCAATCCAACTTCCATATTATAATTCAAAACTATATTCTAATGGCTAATTTTCATTTAACTTGTAAATCTAGGTCCTAAATATTAAATCACTTAATATCTTTTCAAATCTCCCCTTAGCCCATTAAGTGAAATTTTAGGCTCTTCCATTATAAGTAAAAAAAAATCCCATTTTTAAGTCTAACTCTAGCTTTCATTTTGTGCCAAGCAGGCTTTCATACCAGTGCCTTTAAATCCTCAGGTGGATCTCCCTTCATTCCTACACATGCTATTTGAATCAAGGGAGACCATACAGTTATCAATTTTTCAAAGGAACTGGCCCCTTTGTAACCATTGGATTGTTGCCCTAATAGTTCAAATCTCCATGTTTAGTTTAGTATATTTGTTGTCAGTTCGGTCTGGTCTTCTTTTGGTTTCATGTGGCTTGAAAAAGAAGTCATATCCAAAGTTGTGATTGTTGTTTGGTTGTCTAGGCTGTCTGGGTTCTCAATATGCTGTACTTGTTGATCTTTCACCCCCTCCATCTTAGTGTTGCTTTGTTTGGTTTCTGTTGCTTTTTAAATTACAGATTTTTTTAGTTCAAATCAAGGTTTGACTATCAAACTTCTCAGTAGATTGTACTTGTTGTTCTTTAAAGTCCTCTTTGATATTAATTTCTTCCTCTTCTGTTGCTTTTTGGATTGTAAGTTCATCAACTGAAATCTGGGCTTCATTTTGTAAATTTAAGGTGGCACCTTTGTCTTTCAGTCTGAAATTCATTAGCTCAGTAGCTTCAAGGATTTTTTCAAGTATAAGTTTATAGTTAAGTTGTGGGTAGTATTCCTCCATTTCTATGGTGTTTACAGATGGTCTTTTAGTGGAGGCTATTTTTGATAAAAGTCAGTGAGTGTCTACCTCCACTATACCTAGAAATTGTTTTCACCATCCAGCTGTTTCAAATTCTTATCTTTTTCAGATAGTACAAAGGACAAATCTAGGCTGTAAGCAGGTCTCAGAGTCAAAGAAATTCACTTGCTATACCAGGCTTCTCTACAAGATGTCCCCAATAGTATGTAAAGTCTTTTTCCAAACTCAGGTTAGACTTTTATCCGGTTTATTTTTTTTTTTCAATTTAACAAGTAGATAAGGTAATAAGGTCCCTGTAAAAATAGGAACTTTTGGGGACCCAAATATCCAAAAAGTGCAAGTCCAATTATTTAGTTGCTTAGTTTAGTTGTTCTTTTTTTTCTTTTCAAAGCTTTATTTTCGCCAGGTAGGCAGACTCCACCATGTTAAAAGGGGGATGAAATTTCAAGAAGCTTTTACAGGAAGATAGTTGGGATACAAGAAAGGTAAGGTAAGGTCTCACCCAATTCCTCTGCAGTGCTTTTGTTGTGCTTGGTGGTGATTTTGGCTTTTGGCTAGTATTTTATTTATTTTATTGAATTTGTATACCGCCCTATTCCCGTAGGACTCAGGGCGATTTACAGGGCAGTTAAAACCATGAAATACAAAAATTAAAATCAATTAAAACAATTAGATTAAATTCAAGCCCCAAGAGTAAATTTAAAACCCAGTTAAATTAACAACCCCACAGTCTGGACCAAACAGATCAAAGAGCCTGTTCTGTACCAGCCTGCTACCAGCCCTGCAGAAAAGGCAGGGACAACCCCTTTTATAAGAAGGCAAGAGGCTGGAACTAAGCCTGCCAAATTTATGGATACAAAAGCAAACAAGACACGAACCATGAAACAGGAGCTATTCAAGCAGTTGCCTTCAGCAAACCAGCCCTCCCACGCATTCCCCTTTTATACAGTTCAGGGCGTGGCTTCTCTCTGCCTCCTTCTGAGGTGCCCCATTGCCTTCCTCTGTTTACTCCTGATTGACTGCCTCCTGCGTCAGGCGTCCTTGAACAGGGCCAGCTGTGGGTCATCTTCATCCATGCTGTCAGGCTCACACAGCTGGGTCTGCGTCGTGACCAGGTGGGAGGGGCTTGGCTGAGGGCTCTCATCAGCAAGCTCTCCAACCCCCTCAGCAAGCTCTTCAACACCCCCCTCCTCCTCTGAATCGTCCAACCCAACTGCCGAATCCACAGGCTGACCCTGAATCACAACAGAGCCAAGTTTTCAGGTCCTGGCAAAATGAGTGAAGGTCGGGGGCAGTCCTAAGTTCCATGGGTAGTTGGTTCCATAGGGCAGGCACACCCACAGAGAACGCCCTTCCCCTGGGAATAACCCGCCGGCATTCATTAACTGGCAGTACCCTGAGAAGGCCCTCCCTGTGGGGGTGCACAGGACAATGGGAAGATGATGCTGGCAGCAGGTGTTCCCTTAGATAGTCCGGACCCAAGCCATTTAGGGCTTTATAGGTCATTACCAGCACCTTGAATCTCACCTGGAGGGCAACCGGAAGCCAATGTAGCTTGCAGAGAAGAGGTGTTACACGGTAGCTCCCATCAAAACTCAAGTGGCTGAAGTCTGCACCAGTTGAAGCCTTTGGGTGGTCCTCAAGGGCAGCCCCATGTAGAGGGCATTGCAGTAGTCTAACTGGGAGGTCGCAAGCGCATGAGTGACTGTACATAGAGCATCTCGGTCCAGATAGGGATGCAACTGGCGCACCAGGCGAATCTGGGCAAAAGCCCCCCTGGTCACGGCTCCTATATGATCTTCAAAACTGAGCCATAAATCCAGAAGGACGCCCAAGTTGCGAGCCCTATCAACGGGGGGTAATACCTCATCCCTTATTGTTAATGATGGAGAAGGCTGGTCAGCTTGAGATGCTGGTATGAACAGCCACTCAGTCTTGTCAGGATTGAGATGAAGCCTGTTTCTCCCCATCCAAACCCAGACCGCCTCCAGGCAATAGGACATCACGGCGAGGGCATCACTGCGTTGATTTGGGGTGGAAAGAAAAAGTTGGGTATCATCAGCGTACTGGTGATACACCACCCCGAAACCACGAATGAGTTCACCCAGCGGCTTCATGTAGATGTTGAACATGAGGGGAGAGATGACTGACCCCTGAGGGACTCCACAAATGAGAGATCTCGGGGTGGACCTCTGTCCTCCCGTCAACACCGACTGTGAGCGGCCCAGGAGGTAGGAGGAGAACCACTGTAATACAGTGCCCCCCACTTCCAGCCCCCTGAGACGCCACAGTAGGATACCATGGTCGATGGTATCAAAAGCCGCTGGGAGGTCTAATAGGACTAGGACAGAGGAACAACCCCTGTCCCGAGCCCGCCAGAGATCATTCACCAGTGCGACCAATGCCATCTCCGTGCTATGCCCGGGTCTGAAACCCGATTGGTACGGTCGAGATAATCAGTTTCCTCCAGGAACAGAGGGAGCTGATGCGCTACCACACTCTCAACAACCTTCACCAAAAAGTGAAGGTTGGAGACAGGACGATAGTTATTCAAAATTGCCGAGTCCAGGGTGGGCTTCTTGAGGAGGGGCCTCATCACTGCCTCTTTCAAGGTGGCAGGGAAAAGACCCTCACTCAAAGAATCAATTATTACTGCCTGGAACCAGCCTCGTGTCTTCTTCCAGGCTGCCTAAACCAGCCAGGAGGGGCATGGGTCCAATAAACAGGTGGTAGAGCTCAGCCTCCTCATGATCCTGTCCACCTCATCGGGGGTCATAGGATCAAACTCAGTCCAGATAACACTCTCAAGACCGCTCGATTCCTCCCTGTCAGACTCTGTCCAGTCAGAGTCCAAGCCGGCCCGAATCTGAGCAATTTTATCCGCAAGATGACGACTGAACTCCTCGGCCTGCCCCTGCAAGGGATCCTCCCTCTCCTCCCAATGAAGGAGGGGGTCCTCCTCATGGTCTCTAGTAAGTCAAACTTGATATCTGAGAATTTCATAAAAAAGGCCTGGTAGTCCTTTTGAAAACAATATCACAGATGATTGTCATAGCCTTCTTCCTGGATTTTGATTTAGCATGTCAGTGTATTTTATTTTATGGTAGTTTCCCATTCAATGAAGCTTCTTAAGCAACCAAACTTGATTAAGTGTCATTGAACTTTAACAACACTTTTGTTGCCTGATATCGTATGTTCTTCTAATGATACAGTATGTGGCCATGAAATCCTTTACATAGTCTACTTGAAAATTAATCCCACTAAATTCACATGAGAAAAAAGTGGATATTTGAAAAAGTAGCACACATTCCAAAAATGAACATGATATGCAGTTGTGTCTTTTAAAAATGTATTAATAGAAAATACAAATAGGGTTGTTTTACAATAATGATTATTGGAATTGTTGCAGTAAGGTGACATGTACTAAAGAAAAACATAAATAAAACTGCATGTATCAGTGAAGGATCAAGATTCTGATGTTAAAACCTACAATAATAGAATAATATTTTAGAAATATTGCTTCCTGTCCTGGACTACTTGAAAGGGTTGCCATCTTAGAGCTTCTCTATGTCATATCTTATACCAAACAAAATTAGACAGGGTTATTTTGAATTTCTTTCTTATGTTTTCCACTATCCAGTGACTAAATTTCCATTTCTCATCTCTTAACAGTTCATTCCTTCTTTTGTCAAGATCAGGGGTGTCAAGCTGCTGGCCCATGGGCCGGATACTTCATGCGAAAGCCACACCTATCCCAGCTCTGGCAAGGGGGAAAAGTTGCAATACATCACAACACGTCATGTGACGTGGCGAGTTTGACACTCCTAGTCAAGATCATGTCTACATACCTTTCTTCACAAAGGATCAGAGGAGAATGAATTCATTTTTATTCTAAGGTAGAAACAAATGCACAATAAACATCTGAACACACTTGTTACCATGTTAATATTGTGAAAGTATTCTACAAAAACCAAGGATGAAGATAAGGAAGAGAAATCACAATTAACTGTATAGCTTTAGTCCTTCTACCAACCATAATAACTTACCACGGAACTCTAGAACTTATATTTCAAGTGCAGGCATTAAAACTAAAGATTTTTAAGAAGGTTCTCTGTAGCAATTTCTAAGAATCCTTGGAAAAAGTTTCCCAAATGTCCAAACACTGAAGCTTTGAGGCTGTAGGCTTCTCCTTAAAATTTTTAGAACTGGATTGAAATCTCAGATTTTTTTTTTGCTACTTATTAATTTAATTTCCAGTCACTTGGTATATCTCACAGCTGAGGTCCATACATTCACTATTCCCTGTGACTCTCTAATAGTGAGCTTCTAAGCATTGTCTTCCCATCTGAGCATCTGAATACTAAGAGGCACATTAGCTGTGGTGATACTCAACTGATGTGTGTGTGTGTATAATATGGATAATAGATAATATGCTGAGATATTTTGTGCCAGAAAAAAATGATTTCATACTGTTACAATGCATTAAAATAGAATCTGTAAATTACTAGACTTTAGAGATTTTAAGAATAAAGCTGTGGGTGTATTTTTTTTAAAATGGCTTGAAGAAGAAGGATATTATCATGTAGGATAATTCCGAAAGTAGCAGCAACATATGTACAAATGCTGGATTAATTTTGTACAATGTTGTTTTGTCTTTTATTATAGCATTTTAAATCATTTTAGCAAATTAATGCTTTGCTAAATAAGAAAACACTCCTGTCATCAAGTAATGGTTCACATTAATCTCCATAATTCACTGAATTTGAGAAGTTATTATAAGGGATGTTTTGCTTTGTAGCTACATTTCTGTGGATTATTAAAGAGTAGGCTAAACCAAGCAAATAAATCATACCCTAAAACTATTCAGTAATTTAAATCTTTGTCTAGACTTAAAGGATGTCACTTTGTCAGTTTTCCACTAGAAAAATAAATCTTACTCACCCTTTCTCTCAATGAATTCCTTTCCTGCATATATCAAACTATATTGCTATGTTGATGGGTTCTTAATAATATCCAGTATCTATTGGATATGCATTTATTGAATGGAATTCAATTATGCTTTGTTCATTTGTACTGATCATATACTACAGAACCCAAAAGAGCCAATCACTGGCATTTATAATGGATTCATCTAATCTGCAGATGGCAAGTCTATCAACAGTTCATAGGATTAGTAAATAGAATATCCATATTAAGAGGCAATGGTTCAAACATCAGGGAAGAATTATTGATTTCATGTTTGCCTGTAAACTTTCAGAAACATTTGGATAACAGCTGAGGTAAAAAAAATGGACTAATTGGTTTTTTACTCCCAATTTAGAGAGGTCCTTATGTGTTAAGATTGCAGACATTTGCATGATGTCACAGTCTGTATGTTATGGTGAATCACAGCTTCAGTTAGAACTATTAAGGAATCTCTGACTTTATGAGTATAGCATGTACTTCACTTGAACTGAAATTATTCTGGAAAGTGGAGTAAGATTACAGTAGTGGCAAATGAGCTTGCTAAATATCATGAAGTTAACTGAAGGTTCAAACCTGCTGGCAGTCACACAGCAGAAAAATGAGTACAAGTAGAGAGAGATGAAGCTTTTGCATCACCTACAATAGCATTTACACAAAGGGATAAAACAGACCAACCTATCAAAAACAGCTATAAAAACAGTTTAGAAACACAAGCTAGCCAAGAAAATGAAGCACCTGTCACCCCTAGATGAGTTCAAATCACCAGGACCAGATGTACTATACCCCAAGGTTCTGAAGGAACTGGCAGATGTGATCTCAGAACCAATGAACTATATCTTTCAAAGATCCTGGAGCACTAGGGAACTACCAGAGGATTGGGAAAGAGCTGATGTAGTTCCCATCTTCAAAAAAGGGTAAAAAACGGATCCAGAAAACTACAGATCTATCAGCCTGACCTCCAATACTTGGAAAGATTTTGGAAAAGATAATCAAGCAACGAATCAGCAAACACCCAGAGGCAAATGAAGTCATCATTAAAAACCCAAAAGGGTTTTTCAAAAACAGATCATGTCAGACAAATCTTACTGCATTCTTTGACCAAGTGACAAAATTAGTGGACCAGAGGAACGCTGTGAACATAATTTACTTGGTTTTCAGTAAGGCATTTGATAAAGTAGACCACAACCTACTACTTGATAAGATAGAAAAATGTGGGTTAGACAGCATCCCCAACCTGATGGATTCGTAGCTAGCTGTTCGGCCGTACTCAGCATGTGGTCCTCAATGGAACTGCATCTACATGGAGGGAAGTGTTTAGTGGGGTGCCCCAAGGCTCTGTTCTGAGCCCAGTGTTCTTCAACATCTTCATCAACGATTTGGATGAGGGGATAGATGGGGAACTCATCAAATTTGCAGACAACACCATGCTGGCAGGAATAGCCAACGCTCCAGAAGACAGGCCTGAGCATTGGGCATTGTCTAACAAAATGAAATTCAATGGTGAAAAAAGTAAGGTTCTACATTTAGGCAAGAAAAACCAAATGTACAGGTATTGTATAGGTGGTACATTGCTCAGTAGTAGTAACTGTGAGAGGGATCTTGGAGTCCTAGTGGACAATCACTTAAATATAAGCGAGCAGTGTGCTGCAGCTGCCAAAATAACTAACACAGTGCTAGGCTGCATTAACAGAGGGATAGAATCAAGATCATGTGAAGTGTTAAAGTGTTTACAATGCCTTGGTAAGGCCACACTTGGAATACTGCATCCAGTTTTGGTCACCAAGTTGTAAAAAAAGATGTTGAGACTCTAGAAAGAGTGCAGAGAAGAGCAACAAAGATGATCAGGGGACTGGAGGCTAAAACATATAAGGAACATTTGCTGGAATTGAGTATGTCTAGTTTAATGAAGAGAAGGTTGAGGGGTGACATTCTAGCAGTGTTCCAATATCTCAGGGGTTGCCACAAAGAAGAGGGAGTCTAGCTATTCTCCAAAGCGCCTGAAGGCAGGACAAGAAGCAACAGATGGAAACTCAGCAAAGAGAGAAGCAACCTAGAACTAAGGAGAAATTTCCTGACAATTAGAACAATTAATCAGTGGAACAATCTGCCTCCAGAAGCTATGAAGCTGTGAATGCATGCCTGTTTTCTGTTTTGTTTTTAATAACCACAATTTTTCAAAACAATTGGAAAGGAAAACAGCTCATTTTGCTCTCAAGATTCTATACTCTGAGTGCATATCTAGACTTTCTAAAAAAGTAAAAAAACAACTTGCCAAGTTTCTAGTAATTGAAAATGCTCACAAGAGTTACCTTTGCTAATTAGTGCCTGGGAGATATGCACCCAAACAATTAGCATAAGCATGTGGAAGTTGAGATACTAATTACAGCTTGAGTAAGTATGGCCTCATTTAATAAGCAGGTATTTGTGTCTTCACTGAAGTTTATCCAACATCAAAACTAAGTACAACCTATCAGCCCTAGGCTCATTTGCTTTCTTGGGGACCAATAACCTAACTCTACACTTGGCCATCAGAGAGAACAGAAGGATGATCAACCTGACAATTGATTGGCTGTTAAATGGACTTGTAAGCAACATACCTGCTTGAATTATTCATGGCAGTCCATGAGATCTCCTTGAAAATATTATAGCAGGTTGGACAATCAAGGTCTGAACAGAAACAGAAGTCCAGCTGTCTTTTAATTTACTGAGACATAGTTATATGGTATGCTGGTAATCTAAGGTCAACTGTGCAGGGACACCATTATTAATGTAATAAGAATACAGCTGCTGCAATTAAACTTCACTGGGAGCCACTTGTTCATGAATGTATAATGGATTTTTCAACGCTTCTTATCATCATGCTTCCTGTGAGATAAACTGTTAAAATTCATTTACAGAATGGGAGGTATTGATTAGATTCAGTGATTAACTGAATGCTGACAAGAACATTCATCATATTAAGATGTTTCACTGTAACAAGAGCTTGATGAATTTTTATTCTGGAGAGTTAAAGATGATGCTTAAACTATAAACCTACTGTACATCCATTCATCCATACATTTATCTATTTCCCAGAAAGACAAAACAAATAAAGCAATGAGCTATTCCTTTATAGTGCATTATTCCAAACAGCAATTGATTCCTTATAATTTGGTCTCTGTCAATCTGCATCTTCACATAATCTTCTCTAAACTGAAAACCAAACAATTAGACAAGGGAAATATATTTTATTTATTTTATTACATTTATATACCGCCCTTTCCCGGAGGACTCAAGGCGGTTTACAGGGTAATTAAAAACCAAAATACAAAAGTTAAAAAACCAAGTTTAAAAAAAATTAAATTTATCCCTGTATAAGTAAAACCCCAGTTAAAATAAAATTAATCCTCAGCCTGGGCCAGAGAGCTCAAAGAGCCAGGTCTTCAGGTCCCGGCGGAATGAACGGAGGTCGGGGGCAGTCCTCAGCTCCACTGGCAGCTGGTTCCAAAGGGCAGGCGCTCCCACTGAGAAGGCCCTGTCCCTGGGTGTCGTCCACCGGCAATCTCTTACCGGTGGCACCCTGAGAAGACCCTCCCTGTGGGAGCGCACTGGACGAAGGGAACTTGATGCCGGCAGCAGGTGTTTCCTCAGATTTCCCGGACCCAAGCCATGTAGGGCTTTATAGGTCATCACCAGCACCTTGAATTTCACCCGGAGGGCAACGGAAGCCAATGCAGCTCGCGGAGTAGAGGTGTTACATGGGAGTATCGGGAGACCCCCATCACAACTCACGCGGCCGCATTCTGCACCAGCTGAAGCCTCCGAGTGGTCCTCAAGGGCAGCCCCATGTAGAGAGCGTTGCAGTAGTCCAAACGGGAGGTCACAAGCGCATGAGTGACTGTGTGTAGGGCATCTCGGTCCAGATAGGGTCGAAACTGGCGCACCAGGCGAACCTGGGCAAAAGCCCCCTATATGGTCTTCAAAATTGAGTCGTGAATCCAGGAGGACGCCCAAGTTGCGAGCCCTATCAACGGGGGGTAACACCTCACCCCCCATCGTTAGAGATGGAATAGTCTGGTTGACCCGAGATGCCGATATGCACAGCCACTCAGTCTTGGCGGGATTGAGACGAAGCCTGTTTCTCCCCATCCAGACCTAGACCGCCTCCAGGCACCGGGACATCACGGCGAGGGCATCGCTGGGTTGGTTCGGAGTGGAAAGAAAAAGTTGGGTATCATCAGCGTACTGATGATACCCCACCCCAAAACCATGAATGATCTCACCCAGCGGCTTCATATAGATGTTGAACAGGAGGGGCGAGAGAACCAACCCCTGAGGAACTCCACAAACGAGAGGCCTCGGGGCGGATCTCTGCCCTCCCGTCAACACCGACTGCAAGCGGCCCTGGAGGTAGGAGGAGAACCACCGTAAAACGGTGCCTCCCACTCCCAACCCCCTGAGACACCGCAGTAGGATACCATGGTCGATGGTATCAAAAGCCGCTGAGAGATCTAATAGGACCAGGACAGAGGAGCAACCCCTGTCCCTAGCCCTCCAGAGATCATTCACCAGCGTGACCAATGCCATCTCCGTGCTGTATCCGGGCCTGAAACCCGATTGGTACGGGTCCAAATATATAATATAGTTCATGTCACAGATTATTCTAATTTACTGCTGTTAAGTATTTATTGTGAAAACCTGTGCAATGAACATGTAATACATGTAATAAAAAAAGTCGATCCAGCATCTTGTACCACACAGTGAAGATATTTTCTAAGTGCTTCAATTAAGTAGTTTTATTTCCTTCTTTAAGTTTGCTTCACACAGTAGCAAATCTGGGCTTATGGCCAACAGCAACTAATTCCAACTTCTAGATGAATGTGTATATATGGTACATGTTTTCAAACATGTGGTTAATATAGTTATACATAGGGGTTTCCTTATTTAAGATTTTGCTAGAAAGCCTGTGCCCCCTTGGATCATTGTTTTAGAGATATTTCCTTACTGAAGCAGAGAAAAAGAATGACCACAGGTGTCAGGAGCAAGAAGTCAGAAAGCAAAATATAGTTCAAAAGTACTACAGGTTTATTTCATGCTACCTATAGTATATACAAGAATCTGACCTACTAACGGTCAAGGCAAATTGATGCCAGATAAGAGTCAACAAATTTCAAGGGTGTATGTGTGTGTGTGTGTGTGTGTGGAATTAAGTCTCTTTCTGGGGTTAGGGATGGTGATGCCTTTGACCCTGCCTTCGGGGTCAAATTCTAATAGCAGAATTTTAGTCAAACACAGTGATTCTGTCCTTTGGGGGGGGGAATGCTTTAATACTTAACATCCTGTCATAAATTTGAGCCATTTCATTTGAGTAATAAATGGCTACTGAGCATAAAAAAAATGTTCAGTCAAGATGAAAGAAAATGGTTGCAATATTTGCCAATATTAAGAAGCTATATTTTCAAGTTTGTTATTTTCAAGTTTGTTATTAGAAACATAGAACAATATTGATTACTATTGTAAATATATCACAACTCTGCTTGCTGTCTATAGATTTCAAAACAGCAAACAGTTGACAGAATGGAAGCTAAATAAGAAATAATAGCATTCTCCTACGATCTCTCTTCTTGTTCCTGATACATTAATATCTTCTGGGTGAAGCCTTTATGAATAACCTTTTCCATATCCCACAAATAAATGAGGTTATGCAAAATGGCATTAGGACTATGGCACTTCACATGGTGAATTTAGCCAAGAAGCTTAGACTTAATATTGATACATTATTAATTTGATTTAAATAAGATAAAGGCTACTGTTACAAAATATCTAGAGGAGATTTAGTGGTTCAGTAATAAATACTCTGAGGCTAAAAATGGACATGTGGTTAGCTAATGAGAGACTCCAAACTGATGATGCTTTAATTCCACCTTCAGGCTTAGCCTGGTCATCTCCTACAATGGGTGGGCAAAAAAACAGTGGGAGTGGGAATGACTTCTAAATTTCTGCTGGCTTTCCCAATGTGTTTCTTCATAAGAAGCTGGCAGGGACCATCAAAAATCTATCTATCTATCTTCCTTCCTCCCTCCCTCCCTCTCTCCCTCCCTCTCTTTTTCTCCTGGAATTTCTGCTGACTTTACCTGGGAAGCTTACAGGAAGAAAGTCAATAGGAAAGCCAGCAAAAGTTGCAAGTCCAAGGCCAGCAGGCAGGTAAGTGGCTGGTGGAAGAAGCAAGTGAAGGGATGTATAGTAACTTGGGTTGGGAAGGATGAATAAGGGTGCAAGATGTGCCATGTGGGTTGAGAAGGTCATGTGGTTGTGTGCATTGATGCGGCATGGGCTTGCAGGTAGGTGGTGCCGGGTAGGAAGTGGTTCTTTGGTGCAGTTGTTAAGGCTTTAACCTGAAGCCCACAAATTTTGGTTCTGCTTTGGGAAAGCCAACTGGATGACATCAGCCAATGACTCTTTCTCTGTCCCAGGAAGGAGGCAATGCAAACCACTTATGAAATCTTCCCAAGAAAACTGCAGGGATTTTCCTAGGCAGCCACCAGTAGTAGATGCTGATTTGAAGGCACAAAACCATTTAAATCCAGTGAGTAAACAAGTTACAAGAGTTATCCTCATTACCATCTCAGTTTCATCTTAAAGCTACCATATCTAAACCGACAAAATCCTGATGGCCAAGGGTAGTGGCAAACCTTAGAATTATTTTGGTTGTTGTTGCTGTCTTTGTTGCTATCAACTGGTCTTCCAGATTTTTGCAGCCAAGATAAAGTAACCTGTCTCTGTCTCGTCTGTTACATCAAAGCCCTAAAGGAAATCCCAGCATTTTATGCATGACCTCAAAGCTGCATACTCAAGTGGCATAAGCAGAGGGTAACAAACACTAAGTTGAGGACCCATGCAATATGGAAGAATTAGACAAGTGATTATCTTCAAGATATTTTGGGTTGCTGCTCACATAATTCCTGGTATTAATCTAATCCCTGTATTAATCATACTTGATGAGATTTATAAAACTTGTAATCTACCATATCTGAAGAGCACCATTCAGTTCATCACTATTAATCTCTTAAATATTAAATATATTTCAGTTGGAATGAATTATAAAAACAAAGATATTGTATATTACATAAGACTATTTTTGACACAGGGGAAAAAATAATCTCTGCAATGCCCAACTAATATTTGGGAAAGTTATTGTGCTCATTATTTCTCCATAGGTCTAAGCAATTTTCACTATCATTTCCTAGAGGTCCTTTCCTTGGGATTGCTCATTACTTGTTGTTCAGGTGCAGAAACTTTGCATTTATGAATCCAATGTTGAAAATTTGGCCGAGGCAGGACATTCATGTCATCCCAGGAATTCCAAGAGCCATGTGACAAACCTGTTACTGTATACTAAAAGAATATTCAGTACTTACTTTGCACATCATGTGATTATGAGAATGAGAATGACATAGAATGAAAAGAAGGGTGAAGAAGTTGATGCACCTCTTCTTTAAAATGAGTTCTCCAGGAGCTGCCTCTCAAAGTATGGGTGGGCTAGGATTGTAATTGACCCTATTCTTTTGGGAGGTGTTTTCTTTGCTATGATCCGTTTGTTTGCTATAGAGCAGGGGTGTCAAACTGCCAGCCCACAGGCCAGGCACGTCACATAGAAGCCACGCCCACCCCATTGCCAGCAATGGCAAAACAGTCCCAATATGTTGTGCGACGTCACATGACATCACAAGTTTGACATGTCTGGTATTAGAGTATTGGTTTTATAGTAGTAATGGGTCAGGAATTATGAGTCATTTGGGTGTTGTATTATGAATTACACAAATCACAGTGGCCTCATAAATACATAAATAAAATTTAAGTAATGAATATTGAATGGATATACAGAAGTCATCTGTAACTGAAGCAATTTTTAAAATCTTGTTCTAAAGTAATGGCAGAGGTTTAGAGGACTACGTTGATTATAGATTTCATTTCTGATTTGGTTTGTTTGTTTGATTGATTGATTGAATGCCACTCTGTTGATGTCAACTCTCGGTGACCATGTAAATAAATTGTCTCAAGGATGATCTGTTCCTAGACTGGTCCTTTAGGTTTTCCAAGACCTTAAATCCATTGCTGCTATAACTGTATCTATCTGCTTTAGATTCAGGACAACTCTGGATTGATTTCTTCAAAGATCCATTTCTTTCTTTCTTGGCTATCCATGCTATTCCCAGAATATTTCTTAATATCTAACTTTGCACTTCCATACATTATCTCAGGGAAAACCATTCCTTGAAGCTTTGTGTTCTTAATATCTGAATATCACTTTCAAGGACTTAATGGCTAATACTCTAATAAGAGCTGGCATATTTCTTGACTTCCAACTCCTTTACTACTGATAGTCAATTCCAAAAGACCAATGCCCTCCACCACTACAATATCATTATTGTCAATTCTAAGGCTTTTTGTTGTGTCTGTTATCATGAGTTTCATCTTCTTTATGTTTAATCTTAGTCACCATAGCACAGAGAATTGATGTTTCTTCTACTTTTAAAATCATGCTCATCATCCAATTCAGCTTCCCTCATTATAATCTCTACACATAGCTTAAATAAACAGTCTTATTGCACTCCTTTGCCAACCTGGAGCCAGACTGTTTCACCATGTTTTATCCTGACTGTGATTTCCTGATGTGTATATAAGTTTCACATGAGGAAAATGAAGTTGTCTAAGATTTTCCACAGATATTCCAAATCATCACTGCTTTCTCCCTTGCAGTACAATAGTCCTCCCTTAATGATTGGTTCTTAATAACCATTTTAAACAATATGCTTGGAAAGGATGCTTTACAGCCTGCAAAGCAGTTCAGACTATTATAAAAATGTCACACTGCCTCCCCACCACCACCACCACTTGATCACATTTTGGGTGCTTGGCGACAGGCTTAGACTTACAACTAGTTGCAGAATCCTGTGGTCATGTGATCATGATTTGTAATTTGTGGGGGTGGAGCAATCTTGGAAGGAAATGGTAAAAGATTTTTGACTCACTAAGCAACCACATGGTTTTCTTAATGGCCACAGTGACTCACTTTATAAAATGTAAAAAAAATGGCTGTGAAATTGAATTGAGTCACATGCTGATCCATTTAATAACCACCTGTCTTATGACCAAAATTGCAGACCCAATTGTGGTCATAAATTGAGGACTACCTATGTGGAATTAACCATTTGCCATGGTCATTAAAGTGATCCTTTGGCTTTCCTGTGATAATGATGCCCAATTTGCATGCCTGTTTCCTTTGGCTGGGCAGCTAGAATGTTCTTCGCACTTCAGGAGACCCTGCTGGGACTGTGTATTCTTGGCATACACTTCTTAGGTATACACATCCTTTCCAGTAGCAACACACTCGCCCCATGTCATGTACCACGCAACACAGGAGGACTTGATGGAAGGAGTTCAATTTTGGGTCTCTGATAGGGCTGAGTTACAAGGCAGCACATAGCTGATCTTGGCTAATTTTGACAAGCTCATCAGAACTGGCTCTATATAGTGCTTGAATGGGAAACACTAGGAAATATCAAGGCTGGATGCAGAGGGGAAAAATAATATGAAGGAAAGCAATATTTCTATATTGTTATCAAGACAACTACATGATCTCTGTGGCCTCATGGGTCGAGTTCGACCCAAGGAAAATGTTGCCTTTTTAATAATTTGGTGGAATTGGTTCAATTAGGGGCAAAAGAAAAAAAATATGCAGTCATCAAATGCATTGCAATCAAGTAATGCATTTGTTTATGTGAACCCATCAATAAAAACTTGATTTCCCTTTAGTACAGTACAATTGATGCTTGGCAGCTGCTTGTGTTTGCTACTTTATTTCAAGGTTTAGTGGGTTCAAAGTTGCCATCTGCTCACCAAACTTGTTGTCAAGCCAGGTTTTAAAATTACTTGTTCCTGATGTAGTCTCTGGGCCATAGTATTATGGGAAATCTTTTCCCTTTCCCCCACCCTCACCCTGGGCAACCTCTAGAGAAGCAATGTAGGAAATGTAGCTCTGCTTTTTGGAATTAGCTTTCTGTTCTTGGATACTTTTGTTATGACTGAGATGTACATAGTCTCTGGTCCTCTAGTCCAACCCTCTGCTCAAGCAGGAGACCCTATACCACGGGTCGGCAAACCACAGCTCTGGAGCAGAATGCGGCTCTTTCAGCCTTCTCCTGCAAAACCCAGTTGTCCTCCACCATTTGCAGAGAGAGAGAGAGACAGAGAGAGGTGCTTGCACTTCCCTTCTCTCTCTCTCTCTCTCTCTCTCTCTCTCTGTGTGTGTGTGTGTGTGTGTGTATGTGTAAGAAAGAGCCTCACTGTCAGGACCCACCTCAATCCACATCTTAGGAAATAAGAACTCTTGGATGCAAGTTTAGTCCAAAAGGAAAATGTTTACTAGGAAGGAATCGATTGTGGGAATACAAGACGGAATCTGAGAAAAGTTACATTTCAATACTATATAAACCATTCCCATTCCAGTCCCTCCCCTCATCCATTTGGTCAGGCTGTCGTCAGTTGCTAGGTGTCAGGTCCTTCCATGGGAAAGGGAACTCTCCTTGGTTTTATGGTTATTGCTTCCCTTTTCAGTTGTAAATGAAGATACAAACCAGATCTGTCTGTCCCCCTCCCTTCCCCCCCGTTAAAACATCCCCTGTTGTTTGAAAATTGCTTTAGTAACCATCCTCTCCCCCCCCCCTCGGAGAGATGGCAGAATCCCCAGTAATAGCACGTTGTTCTACCTATACAATTATGAAATGTGATATAAATGGATTCTGACATTCGGCTCTCCTTTCAGAAAAAAGATGAGTCCATCTGTGGGGAAAGAAAACATATAAATGTTAGCCTGGTTTGTTTGGATATTCTGTATGAAACCTCTTAAGCAACTTAGGTGCTTTAACATGGAGTTTGTTAACCCACTCATTTTCTGAGGAGGGGAGGTGTTTCCATGCCACTAAATATTGTATCGTTCCATGGTGTTTTCTGGAATCTAAGATTTCTTTCACTTCAAAATGTTGTTCTCCTTCCACCATGATGGGGGGTGGTGGTGGTGGGATTTTTTCTCGTAGTGGAGATTGTTGTTCTCTCTTTAATAGACTGCAGTGGAAGGTTGGGTGTATTCGTCTAAGATTTTTGGGTAGTTCTAATTCAACTGTTACTGGGTTTATGATTCTTTTAATTGGAAAGGGTCCAATATATTTTGGTCCTAGTTTTTTACAGGGTTGGAGTGATTTCAGGTATTTTGTGGATAAATATACCATCTCTCCTACCCTAAATGGTGTGGGATCGGTTCTTTTTTTGTCTGCCTGTGTCTTGTATGCTTTTCTGGCATCTTCCAACGCTTTCCTAACGATTGGCCATGTATTTTGTAATTGAGCAATCCATTCCTTCAGATCAGGGATAACCGGTTCTTTTGGGGTTAGTTCTGGTATTGGGTTGAAACTCTGGCCTGTAGCTACTTGAAAAGGAGTGTAACTTGTGCTTGAGTGGACTGCATTATTATATGCTACTTCTGCAAAAGGCAGTAGGACCGTCCAATCGGACTGCTGAAAATTAATATAGCATCTCAGATATTGTTCAAGTATATTATTAAGTCTTTCAGAAGCTCCGTCTGTCTGAGGATGGTGACTAGATGACAGTCCTTGGGTGGTTCCTAAGAGGGATAAAAATTCTTTCCAAAATGCCGATGTAAATTGCACCCCTCTGTCAGATATGATGCGTTGTGGTACCCCGTGCAATCTGTAAATATACTGTACAAAAAGTTTTGCTAATGCTTTTGCAGTCGGGATTTTTTGGCAAGGTATGAAGTGTACTTGCTTAGAGAACAGATCTGTGACAGTCCAGACTACGGTGTTTCCATTACTTTCTGGCAGTTCTACGATAAAATCCGTGGCTATTTCTTTCCATGGGGCTGAGGGGTTTGCCACCGGTTGTAACAGACCTGGCGGTTTCCCTTGCAGTCTTTTGGCCATCGCGCAAATTTGACAGCTACCCACATAGCTTTCTATGTCCTTTTTCATAGATGGCCACCAAAATTGCCTTTTAGTTAAGTGTAAGGTTTTTACAAAGCCAAAGTGTCCTGCTGATTTTGTATCATGGCACAGTTGCATGAAATTGATTCTCTGTGTGGCAGGTATATATAGCTTCTCCCCCACCCACGGCAGTCCATCTTTAATTGTGCACACATGTTTATTTTTCTGGAACCATTCATCACTTTCCAAAGATTTCCTGAATTCTATTCCAGTTTGGCTATCTACCTTCGGCTTCATTTTTTCTTGTGCCCTGGTGGTGACTGGTGCTGCCAGTTGTTGTTCCGGTACAAGTGGTTTAAAGTCAGTAACTCTTGTGCTGTTATATTGGGGCATGCGGGATAATGCATCTGCAAGGAAGTTCTTTCCCCCCGGTAAGTGTTTGAGAGTGAAATTGAATCGGTGAAAATGTTGGGACCAGCGGGCTTGCTTAGGAGTGAGCTTCCTGGGCATTTTTAGTGCTTCCAAATTTTTGTGGTCTGTCCAGACCTGGAAAGGTATTTTATTTCCTTCTAACAATTGGTGCCATGTTAGTAATGCCCACCTCAACGAGAATGCCTCTTTTTCCCATATTGGCCAGCGTTGTTCTGTTTCTGTGAGTTTTCTGGATGTGTATGCGCATGGTTGCAATGTCCCCCCATCATTTTCTTGTAATAGTATGGCTCCTACCGCTACATCACTCGCATCTGCCTGTATTACAAAAGGTTTGTCGGGATCTGGGTGTTTTAGGACAGGTTCAGCAGAAAAAAGTCTCTTTAGCCTCTCAAATGCTGCTTGACATTCCATTGACCATTTCAGAGGCTGGCTGGGTTTCACGGGTGACCCCCCCTTCGTTTTCAACAAATTTGTGAGGGGCATGGCTATTTGGCCAAATGCGGGGATGAATTGGCGGTAGAAGTTTGCAAACCCCAGGAAACTTTGCAAATGCTTCCGTGTGCGGGGGGTGCCCACTCTAGTACTGCCCTGACCTTCTCAGGGTCCATTTTGATGCCCTCTGGAGATATGCGATATCCCAGGTAGTCGATTTTTTCCTGATGGAATTCACACTTCGATAATTTAGCATATAAGTGGGCAGCTCGCAACTTCTTCAGGACTGCTCTGACTAGTTTGATATGTTCCTCTTTGGTTTCTGTGAAGATAAGGATGTCATCGAGGTAAACCAGGACCCCCTTATATAGGTGCTCTCTCAGCATGTCATTAATTAATTGCATAAAGACTGCGGGGGCCCCTTGCAGTCCGAATGGCAATACTTTGAATTGATAGCACCCCATTGGGCAGTTGAATGCAGTCTTCCATTCATCTCCTTCCTTAATCCTAATACGGTAGTATGCTTCCCTCAGGTCTAGTTTGGTAAAAATCTTTCCTTTCGATAGGTGGGATAACATATCCTTCATTAGGGGAAGGGGGTACAGATTACATTCACTAATTGTGTTCAAATTTCTATAGTCCACAACCAAACGAAAGGACCCATCCTTCTTCTCCCTGAACAGAACCGGGGCGGCCACTTTGGGTTTGGCAGGCTCAATAAATCCTCTTTCTAAGTTTTTCTTTATGAATCTCTCCATTTCTGCCATTTCCCTTGGGCTCATGGCATACATCCTGGGTTTTGGGAGTTTTGCCCCAGGTTTGAATTCTATGGTGCAGTCTGTGGGGCGGTGGGGGGGAAGCTCATCTGCTCTTTCCTCACTGAAAACCTCAGCCAGGTCCCTGTATTCCTCCGGTATCTCTGGTAATCCCTTCTCTTTCCCCACTGCTGCTGTCTCCTCCCTCTGGGTTGGGGGGTGCTTTTGGAGTCTACGTTCTTCTGCCCCCCCTTTGGGAAGTTGAGTTCTGCTGTCCTCCAGTTTATCCCGGGGTTCCATTTCTTCAGCCATTCCAGTCCTAGGATCATTGGGCATTCCATGCCTGGGGCCACTATAAACGTTATGTCCTCCTCATGGGGCCCCAGTGATAGGTGGATTGGTAAAGTGGCTAGGGTGGCTGGTCCTCCCCCTGCTATTGTCCCATCTAATTGACTAAAAGAGATTGGATGTTTTAGCCTCCTCACTGGGATGCTCAATCTCTCCACCAGCGTTGAGCTGATAAGGCAGCGGATGCACCCAGAGTCTATCAGAGCTTTTATTTTGGCTGCTTCAGGCATAGGGGAAGCTAATATAGTCACTGTCTTAAGTATGGGTGGAAGGGGTCCACTTACCAATGGTTCTCCCTCTGAGCTGTCTTCCGAGTTGTCCACCGTCCCTGCGGTGCAGGCCGGAGTCCAGTCCCAGTTCCTGGCAGGAATTGTGGACTCTACAGCCTCTGTCCCCTTCATGGAAGATTCTTTTGTGTTGCCTTGGGGCTTCCCCGGCTTCTTGGAGGATGATGCCTCTGGTTTTCGTGGGGGGGCTTTTGAACGACATTCTGCAGCACGGTGGCCCTCTCTCCCGCAGTTGAAGCAACTTGTTGATTTTTTGGCTGTGGCTGGTGGGTTTTCCCCCTCGCGTGTTTGCTCGGGTGGCAGGCGGCCCCATGGTTTTCCTCTGCGGTGTCTCTTCAGTAGGTCTATTTCCACTTCCTCCGCCAGGATGTACCAGTCGTCGAGGTGGGGTGGGTCTCCTCGAGGCAGGCAAGCATCATACAGGTCGTAGTTCAGACCGTCTTTGAAGTGGCTAAGGAGGATGTCTTCTGGCCAGTTCAGCTTGCTGGCAATGGCTCGGAATTCTTGGGTATAATCAGCCACTGCTCGCCTGCCCTGCCTCACCGTTTTGATTCTCTCCCGGGCCTTATGGTCAGCCAAAGGATCCTCGAACCGTCGCCTCAAAGATGACATGAATCGGTTGAAGTCGTTGAGTTCTGGGGCGTTGGAGTCATGCAAGTTCACCACCCAGTCTGCAGCCATCCCGTCCAGGGCAGATTGCACAATTCGGATGCGTGTTTTGTCACTGGGGATGTCCCGTCCATACTCTTCCATGTAGCTGAGGACTTGGGTTAGGAAAAATCCCAGTCGTGATGGCTCCCCCTTGAATTTGACTTCCAGGGGCGGGAGTCTTTGGCTGGAGCGTTGTCTGCGCCGTGGCCGGTATCGCTCCTCATCCTGGTCCCCATCTGTGGTTCTGGGGGGGGGTGGGTACTGCTAAGGCAGCAATTCCTGTTCCATTGGATGGCCCCGGGGTTTCAGGTGTTGGATCCCCTCTGTTACCTTTCCAGTTGCGTCCCCAGGCGCTGCCTCGGTTGCGATTTTCAGCTCTCTCCTCCCTCAGTGAACTCAGGGTTGCTTTCATCAGATCAATGGCCTTTTCCAGGATCCGCTCCTCCTCGCTGGCGTGCAGGGAACTCTCCATCTCTTGCCTCCATTCCGGTTGGTGGTTACTTCGCCTCAGGGTCTTTTCTCCCGAAGCCTTTTCCCACTCACTTTTCCTTCCAACGCCCATCGACCACCGGGGTTTTCGGTCATACTGCTCCACCGCTTCTTCCCCGGGGGAATATGCTGCTTCAGTTTCCCATTGTCTCTGGGATTCCATTTGGGGGGAAGACTCCCCCTCCATGGGGCTTCCCTCCTCTCTTGCTTCGTCGCCAGACATTTGTATTTGTTGCAAAGTCCCCCGGTAAGGTTTTCCCTTCCAGGTTGACTCTTAAAGCAGATTCCGTCTACTGTCAGGACCCACCTCAATCCACATCTTAGGAAATAAGAACTCTTGGATGCAAGTTTAGTCCAAAAGGAAAATGTTTACTAGGAAGGAATCGATTGTGGGGATACAAGACGGAATCTGAGAAAAGTTACATTTCAATCCTATATAAACCATTCCCATTCCAGTCCCTCCCCTCATCCATTTGGTCAGGCTGTCGTCAGTTGCTAGGTGTCAGGTCCTTCCATGGGAAAGGGAACTCTCCTTGGTTTTATGGTTATTGCTTCCCTTTTCAGTTGTCAATAAAGATACAAACCAGATCTGTCTGTCCCCCTCCCTTCCCCCCCGTTAAAACATCCCCTGTTGTTTGAAAATCGCTTTAGTAACCATCCTCTCCCCCCCCCTCGGAGAGATGGCAGAATCCCCAGTAATAGCATGTTGTTCTACCTATACAATTATGAAATGTGATATAAATGGATTCTGACACTCACATTGTTCTCCGAGAAGCTGACAAGCTTACTGGGTGGGGTTCCTGCCTTTGCTGCATCTCCACAGGAAGCAGAAGAAAGCAGGGCAGGAGAGCCTGCCCAATAAAAATGTGTGCCAGCTTGTCCAAGAACAGCGTGAAGCCAGCTTGCCAGGTGAGCAGAAGATCGGGGAGAGGGTGGGAGGGGGGAGAGAGAGAGGGAAGGAGAGAAAGAGAGAGGGAAGGAGAGAAAGAGAGGGAGAAAGAGGGAGAGAGAGAGAGAACTCAGCTTCTATTTCCTTTTAATTAAACTCTTCAATAAAGCTCCTCCCCTCTCGTGCGCGCGCACACGCACATGCGCACAAGTTTTGCAGCTCCCAGTGTTTTGTTTTGTTTTTTCCCACTGGGAAATGGTTCCAAGTGGCTCTTTGAGTGTTTAAGATTGCCAACCCCTGCCGTGTACCATTCCAGACAAGTGTCTGTCAACTTTTTTTCCTTGTTTCTATTGCAGAGAAAATCATGCATATTGATAATATTGGACAAAATCACTCAACAGACATAAGAAGAATTGTAGGAAGTAATTTTGCAGGGCACTGAAAACCTTTGCAGTTGTTTCTTCGGATGATTGGATGATGACACAAATTGCAAATCATATATGTAGCTTCCAATGTTTTAATTGATTTATACAATTAAAATCTTAGGAAGTGCTTTCAGTTTCCTTGAATTAAAGAAAGGACAAAATGTTTGAAAAAAGGCTTTCTTAACTCAAAGTAGCCATAAGTTAGAAAATCTTCCATTTCCCCCACAACCAAAATATTCATTATCTTGAATACATGATGTAAGTATTAGATATCTCTGTGGTTGGCAATCTAAAGTCAATCTCAGGAACACTAATTACTTTGATATAGAAGTGGCAATAACTTTGCAGAATTAGTGCCAAAATATTTTTTAAAAAAAATATCCCAAACATTTAAAGCATATTAATTTGTTCCTTTGTTGAAAATGTCTCTTAACACTTTTATTATGAAAAATCTGATTGCTGTTTACTCTCTCTCTCTCTCTCTCTCTCTCTCTCTCTGTGTCTTTTTAATAAATTTACAGACATCACTAAAATTCTGTTTTCACTTTGTCATTATGGGGTACTGAGTGTAGATTAATGAGAAAAAATGAATTTCACTTACTCTAGAATCAGTCTGCAGCATAACAAAATTGACAAAAGTGACGGGGGTCTGAATATTTTCTGAATACAGTGTGTATATGCACACTTCTGCGTGGGCACAGACAGACACACACATACATATCTTCAAAGCAGTTTCTTTATTAATATTTAGTAACTCCCTCCAGTTCCATTGTTAGAAAAGGTCAGTAACCTTTTGCTGGGAAAAATCTTAAAAACTGCCCTGGAAAGAATAGTTTCAGACATTTTCTCTCTTTTGTTATATGAATGCTCACTTTTAAAAATGACTATTTTGTTCAACAGAATATAGCTGCAAGCACAGCTATACATTATATGTCTTCGGTATTCAAGATTTTACTTCAAAAGATAAACCCTAAGAAAAGCTATGACAAAGAATGTGAATTCAGAATTCTTATTTTGCTATCCCACATCTTTGCTGCACCTCATATTATTTTTATTTTATTTATCTATAAAGTGTTTAACCTGTTTTTCTATCCTTTAAAAGAGTCATAGAAACTAAATTAGCTATTCTTTGTTGTGAAATATTTAATTAAATAGCATAAATATAATTTAAACAACATTAGATAATGGTCTTGGGATTATTTCATTGCCAGGGGCTATAGGGCATTTTCTTGTAATATTATTGTAGTTGTTTTATTTGATAAATCATGAGTAATTAAGAATAAAATACTATATAAGGACACTAATCATGTCATAGTGAAATATTTTAGGATTTTAGGGATGCTTTTCTACAATATTTACTCTTTTTTATCCTGCCTCTTTCTCTTTTAACTCAATTACCACTTAATATGGATTGAGATATCTGATTTGCTAATAGATTTGACAATTTCTGATATGTTTTGTGCAAATACCTTCAATTCTTTTATTTGTTAGAAAGAGAAACATGGATTCAGATATATTCAATACTCAGATACATAGTCTAGTGAAAACAAAGACTGGGGCAACATTATAGCAATGTTCCAATATATGAAGAGCTGCCACAAAGAAGAAGAGGGAGTCAAACTATTTTCCAAAGCAGCAGAAGGCAAGACAAGAAGCAATGGATGGAAACTAATCAAGGAGAGAAGCAACCTAGAATTAAGGAGAAAATTTCTAACAGCGAGAACAATTAATCAGCGGAATGGCTTACGTCCAGAAGTTGTGGGTGCTCCATCACTAGAAGCTTTCAAGAAGAGACTGGACAACCATTTGTCTGAAATGAAATAGAGTCTCCTGCTTGAGCAGCGGGTTGGACTAGAAGACTTCCAAAGTTCCGTCTAATGCTGTTATTCTGTGGGACTTCCCATTTCACCTTCAGAGAAATTTAAATAGTTGGTAGTTCTTCCGATCAAAAGAGATAAAAACTTTTCAACTAAAATTAAAAATTATTCACAGAGTACACGCAGAGTGCAGATCAAGCACGTGTCAAAAAGTCAGGCGAGAGTCACACTATTTCTCTTTTCAACACTTTTGCAATATTAGCTAATATTTGTTTAACGTTCAGTGAGAACTTTAAGTGTAACAATATCAGCGGCCTTTACATCAACCCTGCAAGAAAGTTTAGTATTATTACCTCTTATTGCAGCACACTATTGAGGCTTAGATCTTCTTTCAGTTAATGGAGGTCAAACAAGAGAAGATATGGGATCTTTTCTGTTTGAAGTTCAGTGTTTTCATCTCTGCAAAAGCAGGTGAACACAAAGGGGTCAGTGTGGGGTTAAAGCTATGATATAGGAAGATGCAACTCTTCATTTCATCTGTAAATCTCTCTCTCCGCAGCTAATAGTAGCCTTGGCAATGAATTATATTGGAACAAAGTATGAAGAGAAAGCAGTATACCTCTGACCTTTACACTGTGTCTCTGATCCAATTCAGGCCACCTTCAGATTATTTTTGTCCCAAAATGGAAATACTGGGAACTCCAACTAAGATGCTTCCATACCATTTCTTTTACCATTAGCAGTGGGCTAATGCCTCCTTAAGTAACACCAGCTGCCTGCAATTAGTGCAGGTTCGCATCCCACCAGGCTCAAGGTTGACTCAGCCTTCCATCCTTCCGAGGTAGGTAAAATGAGGACCCAGATTGTTGGGGGCAATTAAGCTGACTTTGTAATAATGCCGCTGGGGTGTGTGTGAAAACCCTAATAAGCAGGCATATACATAGAATGAAGGCTACTGCTAAGCTTGTAAGCCGCCCTGAGTCTTTGGAGAAGGGCGGGATATAAATGGAATTAAAATAAAAAAAAAATACTGTTCACAATTTCTGAATGAGAGTAAGAACTAAGATGGCACTTCTAGTCACCAGTGCATGTGTGACTAATGTGCCACACTAGTTCTTTGATCTTTTTGCTCTACACACCAATATTACACAGTCAGTGCCTTAACACATAACACATTCAGCACAGAGACATCAAAGTTATGATTTTTGTTCTGTTTCAGTATATGTTCTCCAAAATGTAAAGACAGCAGTTCATATTCATAACTATTATTTTTGGATACACTTAGCTCCTAAAGTTGTCTCTTATTTTTTTCTGCCTTCATTTGCCATCTGAGCAGTGTTTTATTAGAAATACTTTTTTATAGAAAATTGCATGGTTGTCCCAGTTACCTGACTTATTGTTGCTTTTCTGTCATTTGCTGTGTATTGAAAAGATTTACAGAAATAAAGTGTTTATGCTATGCTGTCTTTAAAATAAGTCCACCAAAACCTATTGATTTGGGAGTGAATCCCACTTACACTGCAGTCTGCATTCTTTAAACATAATAACAGCTATAATCACTGTAAATAACTTGGATGAAGAAGATCACTGCAAATATCCTGGCATCCTTCAAGCTGTCAACATCAAGCACACTGAAGTCAAGAAAGAAGTCTGGTACTGAATATATCATGGGAGTGAAAAAGATTTTCAACTCCAACTCAGTGGAGGAAATACCATCAAAGTAATTAACACCTGGGCAATTCCAGACATTAGATACACAGGTGGACCTGGACTTAAAAAGAGCTAAAAACTCTGGATAGGAAGATCAGAAAATAATCACAATGAATCATGTCCTTCTTTTACACAGTTTGTTTGTTTATTTGTGTCAGACATTCACACAGTGATGCCGACTGTTTCAACTTATGAAGGAGCATGGGTGGGTATGGAATGTTACAAGTAGAGCAGACAGTTGAAGAAGAAACATCTGAAGAACATGAACAAGATGCATTGAACTTATTGAGTAGTTGGTCTTTCCTACAAGAAAGGAGTCCAAGGAGATAACAAGAAGAAATGGCAATACTGTAGGAAAACTGAAGAAAGAGACAATGATACTAATTCTCGTAGCACAAGACCAAGCCTTAAGAACAAATGCATACCCAAAGCCATGACTGAGAACACAGCAACAGACAGTAAATGCCACCTCTGTAAAGGCACTGAAGAAACAGTGGGCTGCCTGATTAGCTGCTGCAAGATCACACAGACTGATTATAAACAACTGCATAACAAAGTCATAAAAATATTGCATTGGAATAACTTCAGGAAATATCACTGCAAGAAAGAACTGGTGGAACCACAAAATAGAGAAGTAACAGAAAATGAAGAAGCCCAGGGACTTTAGAATTCAGACAGACACGCAACTGCTACATAACATCCCAGACATAATAATTGTTGATAAGAAAGACAAAGAAGTCTGGATAGTAAATGGGGCAGTACAAGGAGACAGCACCGTGGAAGAGAAAGAAAATCACAAAATACAAAGATCTGCAAATAGAAGTAGAATGACTATGGCAAAAGAAAGCAAAGGTAGTACCAATAGAAATAGGCACCTTGGGTGCAATCCCAAAATATTTGGTTAAAATGTGAATCATCAGCATTGACACAATCACCATTAGTCAATTGCAAAAGGCAGCTTTACTGGGAATCACTTACATCCTGCAACAATACCTTTAACACCATCAAATATTCACATCTGCCTATCTCAGGTCCTTGGGAAAGACTCCATAGGTGGACAAAAGTGCCAAATCTAACCTAACCAACTGTAGTGTGTGTGTGTGTGTGTGTGTGTGTGTGTGACCAAACATGTGGTCAGAAACATGACAGTGCATCCATACTATGGTGATCTTGCTAACCTAATGAACTCCACCCTTAAGAAAATACCCACAATTGTCAATTGTTCTTCAAAAAGTAGAATATGGTTATTGTTAGCTGTGGCTCACAGGCTGATCTTGGAAAAAATATAAAGCATGGAAGAAAACCAAAGTGAAATTTGAAGAAAGATAAAGGGGAGACAAAATCAGAATTCATATCCTGACTTATTTTAGCTGCATTTTTTAAATAAAAAATGGGAACTCTAATTGTTCACATGCACAAATAGTGATTAGCATTAATGAATCCATTTTCTCCAAATAAATAAAGCCATTAAACCAAAGATGTTCCCTTTCTACTACTTGGTTTGACAGTTATAGTATTAGCATAGAAAATTAGAACAAATAAAGAAAAATAGTAATATAAGCATCATGTAATAAATCTGTTGCTATTGCTATTCTTATTTCTTTACAACCATAGTAGAATTAGAACAAATGAATCTGAATTTAATGCATTTTATGCAGAACAGGCCTAGAAGTTAAATTTGACATATTCATTGTTATTTAAAACCTTAAACTTAAATAAATACAGACAGTGCTTCAAGAAGCTACTGGACGTCATATTTGCCCAAGAGAATTTAGACATTTAGGAATAATTATTCAAAGGATTAGTTCCAATTTAAGCAAGTAATTATGGCCCTTTTCTGTACAAGTTTTAAAAAATCTATTTAAGTCAAGGCAATATCATTATCATTATCTGATAGTATAGCTGCTTTCAGAAATACCATTCTGAATTAGACAGTTCCATTGTTTAGGGGCATCCTTCCATGCATGGCAAAACTTCTCTCTGTCTCTCTTTCTCTTTCTCTCTCTCTCTCTCTCTCTCTCTGCCTCTGTCTCATATACACACTTATAGGCACATATCTGTTGTTGTTGTTAGCTGCGAAGTCGTGTCCGACCCATCGCGACCCTATGGACAACATTCCTCCAGGCCTTCCTGTCCTCTACCATCTTCTGGAGTCCATTTAAGCTCACGCCTACTGCTTCAGTGACTCCATCCAGCCACCTCATTCTCTGTCGTCCCCTTCTTCTATTGCCCTCGATCTTTCCCAGCATTAGGCTCTTCTCCAGTGAGTCCTTCCTTCTCATTAGGTGGCCAAAGTATTTGAGTTTTAGCTTCAGGATCTGGCCTTCTAAAGAGCAGTCAGGATTGATCTCCTCTAGGACTGACCGGTTTGATCGCCTTGCAGTCCAAGGGACTCGCAGGAGTCTTCTCCAGCACCATAGTTCAAAGGCCTCAATTCTTTGGCGCTCAGCCTTTCTTATGGTCCAACTTTCACTGCCATACATTGCAACTGGGAAGACCATAGCCTTGACTATACGCACTTTTGTTGACAGGGTGATGTCTCTCCTTTTTAGTGTGCTGTCTAGATTTGCCATGGCTTTCCTTCCGAGGAGCAAGCGTCTTTTAATTTCTTGGCTACAGTCCCCATCTGCAGTGATCTTGGAGCCCAGGAAAATAAAATCTGTCACTACCTCCATTTCTTCCCCATCTATTTGCCAGGAATTGAGAGGGCCAGATGCCATGATCTTGGTTTTCTTAATGTTGAGTTTCAACCCATGTTTTGCACTCTCCTTCTTCACCCGCAACAAGAGGCTCTTTAGTTCTTCTTCACTTTCTGCCATTACATATCAGATGTTACCCCTTCATGGATTACTGCCTTGTCGTGGCGAAGGGGCTTGCGTAATTCAATGAAGCTATGAGCTATGCCGTGCAGGGCCACCCAAGACGGACAGGTCATAGCCGAGAGTTCTGACAAAACGTGATCCACTGGAGAAGGAAATGGCAACCCACTCCAGTATCTTTGCCATGAAAACCCTATGGACAGTACCAAAAGGCAAAACATATCAGTAGTGGGATTCAAATACCTGAACAACCAGTTCTCTTATTGGATGCAGGCATGAGCCTCCTAGGCTTAGAATGGACTTCTGGAAGTGGCATCCACACACTTCCAGTGGGCCATTCTAGGCCTGGAAGGCCTCCTCCAGGCCTCCAAGGCCTAGAACAGACTTCCAGAAGCAGTGTGCATTCAGCCGGTTCTCCAAACTCAGCAAAATTTAGCTATCAGTTCTGCCAAACTGGTGCAATCTGGCTGAATCCCACCACTGTCACATATACACAGTTAGGCAAACCTAATGGAAACAAAAACATGATGGAGATTTAGATATCCCTAATGAAATATTATTTTGATGTTTCTCTCAATTAAAACAATTGTTTCATGTCACTTCAATTCTAGGTTAGCTAGGACAGACTCATTTATGAGTGGTCCTTGGTGGTCTCTGAGCTTGATTGTTTTCTTGAAGATGTTTCATTACCCGAATTACCCAGAGCACTGGTTATGTTATCCAGTTTGGGTAAAGAAACATCTGCAAGAAAATAGTCAAGCTCAAGGAGTACCATGGACTCCTTATTTCAAACCTAAACTACAAATATTCTCCTTTAATGATGGAATCATTTATCTCCAACATTAAAGAATAAATATATGTTTTACAAAACCAAGATTTGTACAAATCAAATTTGTAGGAACCAATATTTGGGTTTTACTCCTTCTCCTATTTTTCTTTTAAACATTATTTTGTGCAACTTCCCACTTCAGTACAAGGAGTTGGAAGGCAGAAAACTTTATAGGATTAGAAAAGTAATTACGGATTGAAACTACGGTATGTTGCTCCTGAACAGACATTTCAAAAGAATTGCTCACAAATTGCAAATTGCATTTTTATCATGTTTTATAAGCTAATTTGATCTTTTCATTTATGACTATTAGGAACATTTGAAGAATGGTGATATCAACATTTAAAATGTCAGAAATCAATCAATTAAGTAAGACTGGTTCTTCTTAAAAATGGATAAAAATTCATAAAATGGATAATTTTGAATTTAATTCAATTAACCTTACTGGTTGTGTTTCCCTCCCTCCCTCCCTCCCTCCCTCCCTCCCTCCCTCCCTCCCTCCCTCCCTCCCTTCCTTCCTTCCTTCCTTCCTTCCTTCCTTCCTTCCTTCCTTTAATTCTGTTTAGCAAATTATCAGGGCACCACACATTCACAGTGGAACTATGATCCAGTGAAATGGTATCATGTAATTGATAACTTTTCCAGATTTTATTGGTAAGGTTTTAAACCAATTGCTAATATAAAAATGTCCAGGTACATTTTATTTAGAAAGTCAGATAAACATTTACTGTAATAATTAACCAGCACAAACTATTATTTATGATCAAAACAATCTGAACTTTGTTAGTAAATCCTAATATTGGTTTACTATTCATTTTTCTTAAAGCATATAAATTGAAACAATATGTGGATGGTTGTGATAGTTTTTTACCTTTGCTGCATATAATATGAATTTATTGTGGAGTTATTGTTATTGTTATTTTATTTGTTACTGCTGTTCACCACCAAGGCCTAAGGTTGAGCTGGGTAGCAATAAGCAAGAAAGTAAGTAAGTATGTAAGTAAATAATTAAGTATGTAAATAAATGAATAAACAAACAAATAAATTCTTGTTAGCTGCTAAGTTTGTTGGAGAAAACCACTGAAAAAATTATGATATATTTTTCTTTGCATTATTGCCATATAATTATGGGATATTGTCTTGAATTCAGAGAAGCAACAAGATATGTCAGTTTATCTATCATCTGCCTGCTTATCTACACTCATGCATATATACACAAGCATAGGGAGAGAGGGAGTGACAAAGAGAGAGAGAATATGTTGCAAAAGAGTTGTTCAACTTTTTGAACATTATTATTAAAATAAGTAAACTTATCCAACCTGTGCCAAAAGTTGAGAAAGATCAAGAAAAAGAGAAGGAGGGAGAGAGATTAATGTAAGGGAATCATCAAGAAACTTTATCTCATTCTATATTGATTTTTCTGTTGTGAGTTGTTCACACTGAAACTTATTATAATTGGCTGTCCTATATGAATTTGCAATTAACCTACCACTCATTGTTCTTCATGATCCCCATCAAAAATATTCAGCAACAATTGGATAGTTCATGGAGAATCAAGGTGACATTCTTGTTAGATCCCTTGTGGTGTTTTTTTTAAGAAGGAGTGTCACTTCTCATCCAAGAAGCTTCTTCAGCTCTGACTAGATGGTATAGAGTGGAAGGATTTATATTGATTGCAGACAGATGGCTATTTGCAAGAAATATAAATCCTTCCACTCCCCACCATCTAGTTTTTGATGAGAAGTACGGTAAAATATCTTCAAAAGAAACACATCCAGTTGCCTCCTGAAAAATGCACCTTTGGGACAACCATACCTGGATGACTGAGAATCTCCAGAGAGATTCTTGTGAGATCTTATTTTGGTCTAGTCCAAGGGTCTTTAAACCTGGCCCTTTTATGACTTGTGGACTTCAACTACCAGAATTCCTCAGCCAGGCACGCTGGCTGAGGAATTCTGGGAGTTGAAGTCCACAAGTCATAAAAGGGCCAAGTTTGAAGACCCCTGGTCTAGCCCTTGCTTCTTGTTCCTTTCACAAATTTCTTTCCACTTAACAAAGTTGTATTGGGTTTGTGCTGCATGAATCCTCCCAAAGAAAGAACAACTAAATCTTTCTCTGGCTAAATTGGTAAAAACAATTTCTGATAGTTCTTTCTAGCAACCATAATTCTTTGCAGTTCTATCCCTCAATTGATATAATTTCTGATCAAATATATTCCTTCCAAGACAAATATTCATCCTGTGGGTGTAAAGAAACCTTTTTTTAACAATGTGTACTATAATCAATGATTCATTGCCTGAATCAAATACTTTTGAACAGAATGTGAGTGAAATTCAAAAATGTCATTACATGTGTCATCTCCTTGTATAACATTTACTTTTAATTAAACCATCTTTTCTTTTACAGGAAGCACATAATTGATCTTAATTTGTCATGAAAAGTCTTATTGATTTGTCTTTTTTATAGATCGAAGCAAAATTCTAACTTTTTTTAAAAAAAATGTTTGCAGGGTTCAGCCCAGGCATCGTATTAAAGTACAAAAAGATTTTTTTTAAAAAACAGAATTGAATTCTACGTATCAACAGTGTCATTCTGTTTTGTTTTGTTTTTTCCTTCACCACATTTTTTTCCACCACCTCTTTCAGTAGCTCACTTGGGGCACTGATGTAGGCTGAACGATCTTGAGACATAAAATATATGGTATATCGGCAGGGCAATGTGATCTACAAAAGTAAAAAAAAATAATAATCTAAACCAGGGGTGTCAAACTCAATTTCACTGAGGGCCGCATCAGCATGGCGGTTGCCCTCAGGGGGCCTGGTGGGTATGGCCAGGGTGGGCGTGGCCTACTGGGTGGGCATGGCTAGAGTGCGTATGGCCTACTGGGTGGGCGTGGCCAGCTCTACATCGTTGGCATCAAGGGTGCCTATGGGGGCCCGGGCAGGAGTGGGACAGATCTGAGGGTCTCTGGCAGGAGGAGGGTCTCTGGGCCAGGGCCAAGGCAGCGGGGGCCGTTCCCTCACTGTTTCCAGGATGGCTTCGCGGGCCGCATGAAATCACTTCGCGGGCCGGATCTGGCCCCCGGGCCTTGTGTTTGACATGTCTGATCTAAACATTGTCATCTCCTATATATAAGCCAATTGTCAAGTTCAAGAAACCAGAATGACTCGTGAATACAGGTTGTCTTAACTTATGACTGCAAGACAGTCGTTAAATGAGCCTTGCCCCATTTTACAGCTTTTCTTGTCACAGTTGTTAAGTTAGTAACACAGATGTTAAATGAATCTGGCTTCTCCATTGACTTTGCTTGTCTGAAGGATACAAAAGATGATCACATGACCCAAGAACACAGCAACCATCATAAATACAGGCCAATTGCCAAACATCTGAATTTTGTTTTGGTGACCATGGGGATGCTACAATGGTTGTGTGTAAAATGATCATTTTCCAGGGCCGTTATTCCTTCAAATGGTCCTTAAATGAACAATCATAAATCCAGGACTATCTGAAAAAGATGATTTATTGTTAATCACCTGTCTTGCTAAAATCTAGTCAGACTGAATGCTTTTAGAGATTTGGGTGGAGGTCAGTTCTTTACAACTTTCTGCAGTACAAAGACTCTAATCATAGCTCTCTCTTAACACGTACTCTGGTCTAGCTGGAGAATCTAGCATAGCAATGTTGTGATGAAAACAAATTTTGCATTTTCAAACAATCAACACTATTGTCATGTATGAACATATTTCAATTGATAATGAAAAAAGGAACATTTCAGACAAAATATCATGAGTGGAATAAATATTTTTTTTACACTTACCTTACCGATGAGATTACCTTGTCTATGTGTGAGTGAGAGTCCTGTTTCGCCACACACAATTGTCTCCTCCGTGGTCTCTGATTTTCTTAAATGCAAAGAAGGAATGGGGATAAAACTTTAACTGTTAGACTTTTCAGATCAGACATGTTGGTAGGTAAGGAGACTCTTGAGCAATGCAGTAACAGGTATCAAAGAACTACAGCCCTAACAGCTTGGTTGTCATCTTGAAAATACTACTTAACAGTAGAGTGAGTGAAATTTTAACAAATATAGCCAAAGTAAAAGAGGGAGAGGGGGAGGAAGTGGGCAAAGGAGAGAAAATTGCAGTCTGCTAAAATCATAGTTTGATTCTTAATCTTTAGATTTCAAGTATAGCTCTCGGCTCATCTAAATGAGAAGTCTATGACACTAAAGTGGTATCTGTTGAAGGCTAGGTAACATTTACAATTCTCTAGAAATAAACACAGAAGCAAAAGATTTCTGCCTCATAAAATTGGCATCTAAAAACAGGTCAGAAAAATAACTTAAAAGGAAACTGAAGGAGTCTCATTGCCACTTTAACACATTTTAATTTTACATGCAAAATGATGTGTATTTAGAGTCCTATTGATATGTTAATACTCTTGACAGCGCCTCAGTTTTTTAATTGGAGATTATGAAGACTTGCTGCAAATGCATATTTGCAACCAAGATAGTGTATTATTCAAGGACTTGGTTAATTTCAGAGTATGTTTTTTAGTTTGAATAATGTTTTCCTTCCCCCTGGTCATCTGCTTTCCAGAAATGGCTGGCTTTTAATACTAACCACTATTTTCTGACTTTCCCTATCATCCTTTCAAAGTTCATAATTCCCAGCCAATTCAGCCATAGGATTTCTTGATATTTTAGCACAGAACATCTGGAGAACATTAGATTTGGCGAAGTTGATCTACACCATAAAAAAAATGAGCACCATTAAAAAAAACTGGAAGTATTTAAGTGGATATAGGTAAAGGTAAAGGTAAAGGTTCCCCTGCACATGTGTGCTAGTCGTTTCCGACTCTAGGGGCCGGTGCTCATCTCCGTTTCAAAGCCGAAGAGCCAGCGCTTGTCCGAGGACGTCTCCGTGGTCATGTGGCCGGCATGACTAGACGCCAAAGGCGCACGGAATGCTGTTACCTTCCCATCGTAGTTGTCCCTATTTTTCTACTTGCATTTTTACGTGCATTTTTACGTGCATTTTTACGTGCCAAATACACCATGTTCTGGATCCAATTAGATACAATCATTTGTTGTTGTTGTTTTCATTGTGGAGATTTTTTTCCCTCCCTCCCTCCTTCCTTCCTTCCTTCCTTCCTTCGTTCCTTCCTTCCTTCCTTCCTTCCTTCCTTCTTTCCTCTTTCTCCCCTCTTTCAGTTCGGTTTTTGAGCTAAAAGATTAAGCATCAAATGAAAGAGAAGGAGAGGAAAAGGAAACCAGGTACCAATTCTAAAAGTCTAATAATAGTTATTATATCATGACAGCTGGAAAACATTCAGTGAAAGAAAAGCCTGCTGCTGATTTAGTCCTGCTTCACAATGCATCTTTCTTTGTTGCAGCCCCCAAAATAGCTCTTCCAGGAGACAACTGAGGCAGGAAGATGACAGTGCTGATCTTTTCATTAACAGAGGTGTCTGCCACAATGATGCCAAAAGGAAGAACTTATACCCTTTCATAGTTGGGTCACAGTGTTGTATCCAAGAACTTAAAGCATTAATCAGGGATAATATTAGTAGTAGATAAACCAAACATCTATTTTGTTCACAACTTTGTTTATACACACACACACACACACACACACACACACACAGAGAGAGAGAGAGAGAGAGAGAGAGAGAGAGAGAGGGAGAGAGACAACACAAAGAATATATGTGGAAGACATAGCTAGCTCTTGAACAAGTTGTACAAAGGAAACCTTATGGTTTTTCACACATTTCTAGGAGTTCTCAGTGAGAAATTTACTAAAATACAGCTTTACAGTTGCTACTAATCCACCACAAGGCAGCGAGCATTTCCACAGATTTCTTCCAAATCCCACAAAATCAGTTTGAAGCTGTCATGGTTGTCTTAGCTGCCCCCAGCCTGTAAACATCATTGCCACATGAATCATTCATTCCCTTTTCCCTAGGTAAACAACTGGGCAGCATAAAAAATGGTGCTGAAAGTATTGCTCAACCATCCATTTTCATGTTTATTTCACAGTGTAAACCTGTTCTCCCCCCCCCCCACAACTAGTCAGTTGTTAAGAAGAACAAGCAGTGACAAAAAGCTAGTAGCATTTTGGGAAGACACCAAAATGGTGGGAACTTTGCAGGGAAAATGAGGAAGGTGAGCTGGATTTGACAGTTGAGTTGCAAGGGGTCACAATAATTTCTAATAATAGGATATCCAAAGCTGCCCAGAGAGTTAGGATCAAAAGATTTTTTTAAAAAAAATGTAATAAGTACAATCTGTGATATCCAACAATCGATCTAGAAATACTCAGTTGCTGAACAGATTCCTAATTAGGAATACCTAATTCCCAGATACTGTCTTATCTCTAAATATATTTACCCATGTAGTATGGCTGTAGCATTATTATTAGCCTTCTCATCTTCTCTACTACCCTCTCTTATTGGTATCATTATTATGATTATTATTACTCTGTTGTTTTACATGTACACAGAGAGCTTCTGCACTGGAGACCAATTTCATGGCCAAGTAAACTATTCTATCTGATTGGAGAATGGTGCTATGACTTTGTGTAGCAGTACCTCAGCTGCAAGGGAGTAAATCTATCATTTGTCTTTCTGTCTATCTCCATCCATCCATCCACACACAGACGTGCACCATTGTTGGATTTGTTTTCACAGCTTGATAGTTATTCTAAGAAGCCAAACCGCAGAACACCTCATAAAACAACAGATATGAAGATGTATTATGATTTGATAACTGAAAATCCTGTTTTTACGATTAAACCTGAAAAAAGTGTTATATTTGAGCTTATAAATGGGTAATATGGCTATTTAAAAAAACACACTGAAAACATAGCATTTGAATTCCTATTGGAATGTTGCAAGAATGTCTCAGATTTGTACCCTGCTAATCCTGTTAATTACTATCAGTTAGCAATACAGCAACAGCCCATATGATTATTTTATGTATAACTACTCAGACTTTGTTCCATTTATGTCATTGCTCTCATTACATCATGGTAAGAATTACAATGGTGCACATACCTCTAACAATTGTACCACTCCTTAGGAATTAAAGAAGACTTGCTCAAATAACAAAAGAAGAACACGTTCTGGAAACTGACTGGATCCTTTTAAAATCATTATCAGGGGCAAAAAATGTATTCTGTTCATTTTTCTAAAACAATATGGAGAGATTGCAACGTTTAAGAAGGCACAACAGTCATATAATCAAGTCATTTCTGCATCAAGGCTTTTAAAATAATTGCTTACCAGGTCTATCTGAATTACACAGCAATCAGAGGCAGTTAGGTTTTTCATCTCAGATAGCTGATTTCAGCATTAGTTCTCGTTTTATGTTCTTCCTAATTTAATACTTATTTTATGATCTGATAAGACAGTTTTTAACTGATTGCCTATGAAGACACCATTTTCTTTCCCAATTCTCCCTTTTCTGTTGTCAGCATTTAATGCATAGTCCTGAAATAATATACACAGATGAAATCAGATGCTAAATATGGAAAATATCTGTTTCTCTTGTCACTTTGAGGAGGTTTTCTTATCTAAGTAACAAATGGATTTGTGACATTAACACTCTCCCAGCTCTGACTTCAAGCTATTATCTGTGTCATCAGATGCCAAGATCAGGGTCAAAGTAATACAAGATGCTCTAAATAAACTTAGTCACTGGGATATTTTTTTTGTTCTGACTTTTTTTTTACATAAGACTTTCCACAGATTTGTAAAGCCAGATGCTTCCCCCCCATACATCTATTTTTGATTCACTGTTATTTGATCCCCCTGTCCAAATTCAGCTGTGTGGCTGATGTTCCTATGTTACAATAAATGGGATAAATAGAAGTCTGGATAGGTTTCTAATTCTCAACCAGAAGCTTTGTCCTCAGATAAGAGGAAAATGTGGAGAAAAAATAGAGAAGAAACTGGAGGCTTTAATTCAGCTTGGACAGAGTGCACCTCCTGATTAAAATCTTCAAAAGTGTCAGCAAAGAAGATTGCTTATTTTTAAGTCTGTCCTTTTTAAACAAGGAACTTTAAGGGGGAAAAAAACCCCTGCTTACTTAACTTCTAAAATAAATGCTTCAAAATAATCAGATGATCCCAGTCTTGTATCAAACTGCTTTAGAAAAAATAAATTATAGGTAAAAATATTGAATCTTCCCCGTGTGCATTTCAAATGCCTAGATATAGTGAGAAGGAAATAATTTTATGGGCACTTAAGTAAAAGTCTTGCAGGTTCAATGGCTCTCCAAAATATAGAACATAACATTTCAAACCACTAATGCTGGAAGCTAAAACATCTCACCAAATAACTGAAATCAGTTCATACTTTTTTAAAACAAGCAAATGAAAGTGTTCTTGGGTGAGCTGAATGAAAGAGTATATGTATGTACTGTATGCATGTATGTATTTAAGACTTTCTTCAAAACGTACAGCAACTGACTCACCAGCTTAAGTGGAGAATCCTGAAAATGTTTTTTGGTCAGGCTAGCTGACTGAACCTTTTTATTGATTCAGTTTGATTTATATACCTGCCCATCTTCCCTTACAGACTCTATGTAACTCAAAAAAGTTAAAGACAGTATAATAACTTAATATAAAACATAAACAGCAGCCAAAGAGCCAAAACAGAGAAGGAAGTGAATACTCCCAAGCAAAATGAGAATAACTTGTTCTTAAAGTGATTCACAGTTAATATGAGTGAAAGTAGTCTTTCAGGTAAGATCCCAATCCATTTGTCTTTATAGGTTAAAGGCTGTAAAATGTAAAACAAGCAGAGAATGGAAAACAATGTCACAAAAAAGGGGAAAAAATGGATCCAGGAAATTACAGACCTATCAGCCTGACCTCAATACCTGGGAAGATTCTGGAAAAGATAATTAAACAACAAATCAGCGAGCACCTAGAAGCAAACAAAAGTCATTACTAAAAGCCAACATGGGTTTGTTAAAAGCAAATCATGCCAGACAAATCTTATTGCATTCTTTGACCACGTGACAAAATTAGTGGATCAGAGGAATGCTGTGGATATAATTTACTTGGACTTCAGTAAGGCATTTGATAAAGTAGGTCACAAACTACTACTTGATAAGATAGAAAAATGTGGGTTAGATAGCATCACCACCAGAAGGATTTGTAGCTGGCTGACCAGCTGTACTCAGCGCGTGGTCCTCAATGGAACCGCAACTACATGGAGGGAAGTATGTAGTGGGCTGCCCCAGGGCTCTGTTCTGGGCCCAGTGCTCTTCAACATCTTCATCAACGATTTGGACAAAGGGATAAATGGGGAACTCATCAAATTTGCAGATGACACCAAGCTGGCAGGAATAGCCAACACTCCAGAAGATAGGCTTAAGATACAGAAGGATCTGCACAGACTTGAACACTGGGCGCTATCTAACAAAATGAAATTCAATGGTGAAAAAAGTAAAGTTCTACATTTAGGCAAAAAAACCCGAATGTACAGGGATAGTATAGGGGATACTTTGCTCAATAGTAGTAACTGTAAGAGGGATCTCAGAGTCCAAGTGGACAATCACTTAAATATGAGCCAGCAGTGTGCTGCAGCTGCCAAAAAAGCAAACACAGTGCTAGGCTGCATTAACAGAGGAATAGAATCAAGATCACATGAAGTATTAATACCACTTTGCAATGCCTTGGTAAGGCCACACTTGGAATACTGCATCCAGTTTTGGTCACCATGATGTAAAAAAGAAGTTGAGACTCTGGAAAGAGTACAGAGAAGAGCAACAAAGATGATTAGAGGTCTGGGGGCTAAAACATATAGGGAACAGTTGATGGAATTGGGTATGTGTAGTTTAATGAAGAGAAGGGTGAGGGGTGACATGATAGCAGTGTTCCAATATCTCAGGGGCTGCCACAAAGAAGAGGGAGTCAAGCTATTCTCCAAAGCACCTGAAAGCAGGACATGAAGCAATGGATGGAAACTAGTCAAGGAGAGAAGCAACCTAGAACTAAGGAGAAACTTCCTGACAGTTAGAACATCTAACCAGTGGAACAACCTGCCTCCAGAAGCTGTGAATGCTCCAACACTAGAAGTTTTTTAAGAAGAGACTGGACAGCCATTTGTCTGAAATGGTGTAGGGTTTCCTGTCTGAGCAGGGGGTTGGACTGGATGACCTCCAAGGTCCCTTCCAACTTTACTATTATGATTATGACTTTTGGAATTTTTTGCTCTACCCATCCATTGAGAATCCCTTGGTTCACAGCTAACTTTTGTCTAGCCATTTATCTGGAAATGGAGTCATTCCAAGACCAGCCCTTTCTTTCAACAAGCCATGAATATATTTGATCTGTGCCATGCAAGAACATTTATTTTTTCATAATTTATAAATGAGATACCAGCTTCTTTATTTTTTCTTATATTTTTTCTAGCACAAATATGAATAAATTATATAATTATAATTTTACATGCAGAATGGCACACAGACATACATAGAGTCTGATTGGACTGAGATGCTATATAAAATTTGTAAACACAATTACAGCTCAAATTGCATTTAAAAATAATATCACAAACCTAAAATTTTAGAAGTAAGTTATTTACTCTAAACAGGACAAAAGCTTACAAGCACAAACTACACACTTGCATCAAGCTACTTTCCCTCTTCCTAGCCAGGCAGACTCTGCTTTGTGATGAGGGCCTAGAATTTTGAGTCATAGTCTTAAGACAATAGGATGGCTCATCAATCTATTCATTCATTTGTGGCACATTTTACAAACTTATAAAATTTATCCCAACCACATTCTTGTGTTTCCCCTCTATATATCTAAATATACTTCTAATTTCTTTTTTCTTTTCTATTCTCTATTAATTATTCTATCTCAGCTCAGATAATTGGAAAAATGGTAAAACTACATTCTCATTTTTATAAGAGAAAGGAAGGAAGGAAGGAAGGAAGGAAGGAAGGAAGGAAGGAAGGAAGGAAGGAAGGAAGGGAGGGAGGAAGGAAGGGAGGGAGGGAGGGAGGGAAAGAAAAGTAGTGGATGACCATGAAGAATTTTAAACCATGAATACTTACCTACAGAAAAGAAAATGACCAGCCTTTGCTTCTATAAAACAGAAAAAAATGGAAGGGAACAGAAGCAGGGAATTGGCCAATGGTGGAATGTCATAATCTAAAGTCTGGACTGAATGGTCATTAAAGAGAGATCCAACCTAGAATTAAGAAGAAATTTCCTGACAGTCAGAACAATTAATCAGTGAAACATCTTACCTCTGGAAGTTATAGGTGGTCCATACTGGAGGCTTTTAAGATACTGGACAACCATTTGTCTGGAATGGTATAGGGTCTCTTGCCATTGGGAGGGGGCTGAAATAGAAAACCACCAAGGTCCATTCCAGCCCTTTGATTCTATGTTCTAATCTTTTGCCAAAATATTTCAACCTGCAATTTTGATTTTTCTTACAATTAAGCTGTCATGAGTACAAGAGAGGAGTCACTTCCATAGTAGATGTCTTTCTTCTTGTGTGAATCAACACCTCAATTAAATAGAATGTTTCCTTTACTAATGATGGAACTAGCTTTAGCTTTGTTTTCAGTTTATATTATTCTTATACATGGATGCAAAAGATGTACTGACTCTTTGCATTTTTAATGCTGCACAGAGAAATGCTTCAAAATACACATGGGGTAAGCACTGAAGCCTTCTTCTAAGCGATGAAGCATCCATATTTTCTGGAGGCCTGGAGCTGATCGGTGTATATGTGCAATGTGTACATACAATACTTCATCTTGCTGTGTGATATCTCTGTGCATGAACATGCCAAAAAAATCCAGTGTAGAAGGGCTGTTGATAGAATTGTACTGAGCCTGCCAAAGGACCCAGCTGTCTCAAGGCATTGTATACAAAGCTTGAGCACACAATTTAATATTTAAAACCATGAAGCGAGATGAGGCAGAGGAAGGAAGGGAGGAAGGGAGGGAGGGATGGAGGGAGGGACTTTTTAAATGAAGAAAAATAAATACAATGGTAATCTCATGTTTATCCAAGAACTGCAAAAGAAATGTCCACAAAACAACAGAACATGAACACATCATTTATAAATGAGTTACCAGCCCAATGAAAACAATTTCAAAAGCTGTCATGCTTGCAGATAGATGCAAATACTACTTCAGAAAGCTGCTTCAAGAGACTTTTGGCATTGCATTTGACAGTTCTATTGTATCAGCATACACTAAGAACTTCTGAAAGAAAATTAAAAAAATGAACATCATTACAGCGTAATCTTCATTCTGTTAAAGACCCAGGCACTGTATCTTAATATTCACTGTAATATTGCCAAAGAGCTATATATTGAATACCAAACAAGAAAAAAAAAGCCACATCTCTTTTGTGCAGAAATATTGTTTCCATTGTGTAATGACTGAGTTTGTTAGCAATTGACCCAGCCTTCTGTTAGTTCACTGTTCTATCTGCATACAAAAGCTTTCTGGAATGACTGTTGGATTTACAAAGTCTTATCTTAGGAAGGAGGTTGCAGGAGATGATGAAAGCCTTACCCTGCAAACTGAGTGCAGCTCATAGAGTTTTTGTGCCACAGTTGGTATTCCTATATTGTTTTCTAGCAACAGCAACAGAAAAGTTCACAAATTGGCAAAAGCAAATATTCAAACCCATTCAGTCTCCTCCAAACTAATCTCTCTCTCTCTCTCTCTCTCTCTCTCTCTCTCTCTCTCTCTATATATATATATATATATATATATATATATATATATATATATATATATATATATATATATATATATATATATATATATATATAAAGGTAAAGGTAAAGGTAAAGGTTCCCCCGCACACGCGTGTTAGTCTTAGTCATTTCCAACTCTAGGGGCCGGTGCTCATCTCCGTTTCAAAGCCGAAGAGCCAGCGCTTGTCTGAGGACGTCTCCGTGGTCATGTGGCCGGCATGACTAGACGCCAAAGGCACACGGAACGCTGTTACCTTCCCACCGTAGCGATCCCTATTTTTCTACTTGCATTTTTACGTGCTTTCGAACTGCTAGGTTGGCAGAAGCTGGGACGAGGAATAGGCGCTCACTCTGTTACGCGGTACTCGGGATTCGACCCGCCAAACTGCCGACCTTCTGATCGACAAGCTCAGCGTCCTAACCCACTGAGCCACCGCGTCCCTTATGTGTATATATACTGTATATATACACTCAAAAAAATAAAGGGAACACTTAAACAACACAATGTGCTGTATTTAATAGTAGGATGTCTTATTTTCTGTTCCCTTTATTATATATATATATATATATATATATATATATATATATATATATATATATATATATATATATATATATATATATATATCCTTTCTGTTGCCCCCCGCAAAAAAAAAAAGCAACAGACCCCCTGAAGGAACTAAGAAAATCAGTTAAATTAAATGAAACCAAATCAGGAGAATCTGGCATATTTTGAGGAGAGATGGATTAAATGTTGAGTTTTTCACCTTCTAATACTAATTACCTTGACAAGTATAGAGTCAGATAATTCAGTGATTACAGTAATTCTAATAGTAATTCTAATAGAAATATATAGTTTCTAGAATATGAAAATTAATACACATGGAGAGTTAGCCACATATTTTTGTGTTCAGATCTCTATAATTGTTATTGTTGTTGTTATGAAACTCTAGCTTCCAGAAATCTACTCATCCTGGTTAATGGCAGGAGATGCTTAAGAACAACTGACTGTGCTGGAAAATGGCAGGCATGAACAGATGGCAGTAAAATAATATCAAAACTCTTAAATATTGTTTCCATCTAGAATTTATCTGAATTTATGCATCCCAAATCAGGGAGCTCTAGGGATGCTAGGAGTTGCAGTTCACCAATGTTAGAAGAGTCACGAGTTCTCCATCTTGGCACACAGAATATCTTACATCTTTTGTTTGTTTACATTTGCTGCACTGAAAAACAAATCTCCAAAAGCTGAACAGACAAAAGAAAATAATTATCCACAGATTAATTTTTCTGGCTTAGATTTGCTGCCTTCTCCTCTGGGAGAATTAGGGAAAGGGAAGACAGAGCAATAGCAGGTTTTTTTGAGTGTGTGAATATAAAGCAACACTGATTTTTCTGCTATTATTAAACAGTCATTTTTTTTCTTTTACAGATACATTTACAATAAGTACTAAGAACATTTTAATTTTCCTATTTGTAAGGCAGAATGTGCAATCAGTTACTGGGGAATTATGCAAAAAAAAAACCCTGCCAATTTCACTTTGGTTTTTTTTCTATATTTCTCTGTGAGAAAATAGAAGAGAAAAAGTTTATTTTAACCATACATAAAGTCAAGGTAGGAATCCAGGTATCCTGGTGAAAAACCAGGATCTCACAAGGTCAGTCTTCTGGCCCTCAGGCCGTCTTGATAAAACAAAGGCATTGTTACAATTCCCAAGTGCTTTTCATGTAGGAACGTTTCCTTCCAAAAACATGAATGCTAGAACTTGATTCATTCTCTTGGCTCTTATTGTGCATGAAGTAGATTTAGCTATGAATAAATTTATCCTGAATCTAAAGAATCTGATTCTAAATCCAGCTGGAAACAAATGTAGGCAGAACAGTTTCTGTTTCTGTGCATGACTCAGATTTGCACCTCAGTCTTGTTGTGTTTATTTTCCAGTAAATTTGCAGATGAAGCATTGCTATATACATCTCCTCTTTCTTCCTAATTACATAGCGCTTAAAGATTACATTGTTTTTTTTTCTCAGTGTGCCTATAATTTCCAGAGGAAAAATAAGCTCTGATGTCACTAAAGCTCATCTTGAGAGGGTCTGGAACGGAGTCAATTTTCACAAGAATTGCTGCAAAGCCAGAGGAAGACCTATAACAAATCAAGGCCTGGTTTAGGAATCAACATTGAGGAAAAGTGCAACATTCAGCATTGCACAATACATTTTTTTTGCTTGCCTGAAATGTCTTCCCTTTCTTCTCTTGCTCCCTGCATAACCCAATGTGACAGATGGTTCCACAAAACTTATAGAAAAGATTTGGGAAGGAGAAAAACAGATAGATTTACACAGAAATTTGTTTAAGTTGCAAAAGGATATGCTTCTGTGGGAAGTTAGGCCCCCCCTCCCCCGAGAGGGAAAGGCAGAAAAGCATGGCCAGGGTTTGTTTTTTTTTGGTTTTTTTTCTTAATAGCCCCAAGTCTCCCTCCCCCAAGCAGAAACCAGGTCTGTAGAAATGCAGATGTTAATAATCCAGGAAGCTTGGAGGCCCCCAGCTAGAAGCTTAGAAAGACAAAGACACCTAAAATCTACATACCCCACCCAAACTCTAAGACAGGACATAATAGGATTAACTCATAGATGCCAAAGGACACACCCAGACTCAGGTCAAAATACATAACAGAGGAAATACAAAGCCTCAAACAGGAACAGGAAACAACCTCAAGAGCCCCAGAGGGTATAAAAACCCATTCCCTACATGTGCGCGCTCTCTCTTTTCTTCCAGAGCCATCTTTCTGTCTGGCTCTCCTGTTCAATAAACTGCAACCTTCTTTCTAAAGCAGTTGCCATGTTTTTTTATTTCCAGCTTGGACTGAACCATGATAAAGACTTTTCCTTCAAAACCTGGATACAATCCAACCTGTTGTTTAGGAAAAGGAAGGAAGGAAGGAAGGAAGGAAGGAAGGAAGGAAGGAAGGAAGGAAGGAAGGGAGGGAGGGAGGGAGGGAGGGAGGGAGGGAGGGAGGGAGGGAGGGAGAGAGAGAGAGAGAGAGAGAGAGAGAGAGAGAGAGAGAGAGAGAGAGATGTTATTTGGAAATAAATATAGGTTATGCATCTGTTCAGAAACATCAAGCCCCCCCCCCAATTGTCAATGGAAGTTTAAACAACATTTGGAAATGGAACACAAACATTTGATTTTCCTTTTCAGATGATAAAGGACCTCCCTTTTTACAGCTTATTTACCCAGTTGGACTGCCCTGCTGCCAGTTCAGGCCAACCACCACTTTAGGAGAGCAGGAATGAATGAAGTCACTCTGTACTCCTCATTCTCATAGTAAATGTGACATCTAGGCACATTCTTCTGATAAAATTTTAAGGAATGTATTTTTCCTGCATGTTGTCTTAAATATTGTTGTCTGTTTCGATTGATGCACTTTGATGCATTGCAGCCTAACTCCAGCAGGAACATCCCAGTGTATCAACTCACAATTTGCTATATGTTTGAACATATGTCGGAGCTATCTTTATAAATATTGGTATAACAGTAGGACATTTGCGTTGGAAATAGAAGATTGTTGGTTTGTATTTCCTAGTTTTCTTTCCTTAAGGTACCTACTGTATATTTCCTTTGACTTTTTTTTTTTAAATAAGTCCTGTTGTCCAATGTTTCATCACTGTTCAAATCATTTGATGTAGGGATTTCGTTGCTAGGTTTGGGAAGAGTTCTGTCCTTTCCCTATCCACACAATCTTGCCTGCTAATGCCAAAAACAACTTCCAGAACATCCAATAACTTTGAAAAACAAAATTGGGGAATGAAATTGATTTCCCTTCCACACCATCTCATGCTCCTTTTATGCCTCACCAAAAACTCATACAGGTGTGTTTGCATGGGTGTGGGTATCTTCTGTCAACCTCATCTTGTTGGACAAAAAAAAAAAGAATGAAAAGAAAACTTAAGTATTCCAAACTGTTACATCTATCAACTTCTTTCTAACATTTATATATCACATATGGCAATGGACTCTTATAGGAAAACATGTATTTAAAATGTCCCAAAGTTATTTTTTTTCAAAGGCAACAGGGCTTTCTTGTTTGTTTGTTTGTTTTTCCCTTGAAAGATGTTTCACTTCTCATCCAAGAAGCTTCTTCAGTTCTTCTTAAGAACTAAAGAAGCTTCTTGGATGAGAAGTGAAACATATTCAAGAAAACAACAAAGTCCAGTCGCCTTTTGAAAAATCACCTTTGGGACTTGGATGACTGAGAATATCCATAGACATTTATATAAATGTTTGAGCTTTTCTTTTACTTCTTTGAAATGGGACTATTGATCTCTTAAACACCTGGAAAATATGGAAGATTGAGATCAATAGCCACATGTCATGGGGGAGGGGGAAGGAAGTGGAAGGAAGATACTTTTTCTCACCCATACCTGCACTTTGCACAAAGCCATAGCCAGAGCACTGGAATCACACTATACAACTTCGAAGCTTTTCATTAAAAATCGTTGCTTTTCCTTCTCTGCTACCTCCCAGGCTGATTTCCTTCCCTGCCAGATATCTATCAGTAGCCGTTACAACCACATGAAGATCCATTCCTGTCTTTGCCATGTTATTTTTCCTCTTGATTGCCACTAAACAAACCTGTTCTGACCACCTGAAGGCTTCTAGTTTCTTCTCTCTATACTTTTTAATTGTAAATACACTTTTAGCTCCAAAACGGCCTACCTGCTTCATTTTTCTGGGTATACAGAATATTTCTTAGAAGCCCCCCAAACCACTGGGAGATGACATTGAATTGAAACTTGGAATTCAAAGTACAGAAGTCTAATCCAAAGAGTTTTCAGTCTTATGATGTTATTGGATCTATTTTTTTCCCTTTCTTTCTGCTGAAGCCCATTTCTCCAGAACATTTAGAACATAGAATCCTGGGATTGGAAGGGACCTTGGAAGTCTTCTAATGAGTAGTCCAATTCCCTGTTCAAGGCAGGAGACCTTATTCTTTTCCAGTCAAATGGTTGTCCAGTCTATTTTTGATAACCACCAATGATGGTGCACTCACAACTCAAGGAGGCAAGCCATTCCATCGTTTAATTGCTCTCACTATCAGAAAATTTCTCCTTATTTCTAGGTTAGATATCTCTTTAACAAGCTTCCACCCGTTATTTCTTGTCCTACCCTCTGCTACCTTATAGAAAAACTCAGCCTCTTCTTTTCTGTAACTTCCCTTCAAATACCAGAAGATATCTCTTATGCCACCACTAATCCTTTTCTTTGATAAGCTACACATACTTAACTCCCTGAACCATTCTTCCTATATTTTAGCCTCCAGAACATTTCTGTTTCCAATCCCCATTCTCTCTCTCTCTCTCTCTCTCTCTCTCTCTCTCTCTCCCTGTCCCCCCTCTTTCTGTGTGTATTTGTGTTTGTTTTTGTGTGTGTGTGTGTGATGTGCTTTTCTTATTTTATGATTTCCACAAGCAAGAAAGCCCCCGCTCCAGACCATCTCCACATGTACAGCATGCACAGATCCTGAATAGCAGCAGTTACAATATTAGATTGTCTACTGGATTAGCAATAATTCCTTAACAAACACACACACACACACACACACACACATCCTGGTTGCAGGGTCTATTCACATTCCAGTGTAAAAAAGAGAGGTAAGACAACACATTCAGTCTATTTGGCAGTCTAGCCTCAAATGGCCTTAAAGTGTAGTACTCAGTGATCAGGCTGAAAAGGGATATGAGCAGTTGGAGTTATGTACCACCGTCAGTATCATCGCTGAGATGGCCTGGATTGTCATATGAGACGTTTTGCATCAGAAGGAAAATATCACTACTATACCAGATCATTTTCAACAGTGCCATCCTGAGTATGTTGAGCACTGTAGGTAGACTGCTTCTAGTAGGTTCTATTTGGGTTGCTTCATAGTGTCATTATTACAAAAATGAACTTTATTTGTATTAGCTTAATTTGATTTTTTTTTTAATTTTTCCCCATTTTGCTTTCTTTTCTTTAACAAGAGAATTCTTTAAAACTTCATGCAGATTTAAACTCATATTCACAAGCAAGAATCAAAATCATCATCATCATCATTATCATCATCGTTGTCATCATAGTTTTGTGTTACTTTTATAAGGAATTTTGGTCAACTCAAGGGAATCAACATAACTCCTGTCTCCTATTTTCCTTCCAATAAGAGTGCCTGTCCCAAAGTCACCCAGCCCATTTTTGTACCGAAAGGGGGGTTACAACTCAGAATCATCTGCATTCTTGGCCAGCACCTAAATACAGTAGATAAAGTGTCTAATCACAAAATGGAGGCAGGTCTCTAAGGCATTAATAAAACACGACTATAAACAGCTGCCACAAAGTCTTTTATTTTTTATTTATGTTTAATTCAATGAAAGTTCTGAATTTTCTTAAAAAAAGAAAATTCATAACGCTTCATATTCCTGCAACACTTCAAACATTAATATAACTGTAATCTCTGAAGGATGACTCTCTTTTAAGCACTCTTCAGCATTTTATCTCTTTTGGATTCTGTTATTATCTAATATTAATTCATTTATAATTCATTATAAAATTGCTTTGTAATTTGGTTGCTAAAGAGCAATAAAAGATTTCTTTGTTCTACCAGAATTCATTATTAATAATGTTTTGGATGTGTGTGTGTGTGTGTGTGTGTGTGTGTGTGTGTGTAAACAGTGTGAAGCCATATCTACTTCTTTTTGTTTTGTAATTTATAATTCTATCCTGTTATAATGATCTATATGTTAAAAATAAAACCATATACAGCCAGATTTAAGAGTATTTAAGAGTATTCAACTTGAAGAGAAAGGTGCTCATGGAGTACCTCACTGGAACCATGGTCTCTTTGGTAATTATATTGTTTACATATTAAGGGTGGAATCAGTGCTTTTTTTCTATAAAAAAAGGTGAAGGAACTCAGAGGTGCTGTCACTGGGAGCGATGCTGGTGTCTTGCAACGGCGTCGCCGCCTGTCCTTTGCACTCCTGTCCCCGTGGCTTGGAGCCACATGCCGTGGGGATTCCCCTCCCCACAGTCACTGTTGGGATTCCCCTCCCCACAGCTGCCACGCTGTGGCCCGTGCTGAGCCCCCACCAGAAGCTGCTCTGAACCCCGACCCACAGCTGTGTTCCTCATGGCAGTGGTCTCGACGCCAAACAGCTGATGGCCTCCGGCACTGGCACTCATTCGCTTTCTGCCCCGTTGCTTCCAAATGCAGTAAGTGAGTGAGCGAGAAAGTGGCGTTTGGAAGCGTTTGAAAGCGATGGAGCAGTAAGTGAGTGAGTGAATGAACAAATGACATTTGGAAGCGTCAGGGCAGTAAGTGAGTGTGTGCATAAGCAAATGGCGTTTGGAAGCGATGGGACAGTAAGTGAGCGAGCGAGCAAGAGGCCTTTGAAAGAGACAGAGTGAGTGGGGGAGAGACTGAACGAGGTGCCTTTGAAAGAAATGGAGGAGTGAGTGAGAGCGACTGGAGGCTTTTGTGAGCAAAGTGTGAGTGAGTGGGGGGCTTTTGTGAGCGAACAGTGAGAGAAAAAGGGAAAAGTGAGGGGAGAAGGGAAAAAGAAAAGGCACTGACTTCTGACTTCCTGTGTTGCAGGAGTAGAAGGAAGCAATAACATTGAACCTCAACTTTTTGCTTTTCTAAAATATTATAAACTAGCCATTTCTATAACAACAAATGAATTAAACCAATGAAACCCAAAATAGCCCCCCTTTTTTTAGTCATCAAGTTTTTGACACATTGTTAAACACTAGTATACTGTCATGATATTGTCATGTTCGAAAAGTGGTACAATTTCTGAAAAGGTTGAAAAGCCCTGATGTAAATGCAGCCAAAATTGTTTATTGCCATCCTATTTGCAAATACCCCTTCATGGATTACTGCCTTGTCATGGCGAAGGGGCTTGCGTAATTCAATGAAGCTATGAGCTATGCCATGCAGGGCCACCCAAGACGGAAAGGTCATAGCAGAGAGTTCTGACAAAACGTGATCCACTGGAGAAGGAAATGGCAACCCACTCCAGTATCTTTACCATGAAAACCCTATGGACAGTACCAAAAGGCAAAACGATATGACGTTGGAAGATGAGCCCCTCAGGTTGGAAGGCGTCCAATATGCTACTGGGGAAGAGCAGAGGGCTAGTACTAGTAGCGCCAGAAATAATGAAGTGACTGGGCCAAAGCTGAAAGGACGCTCAGATGTGGATGTGTCTGGTGGTGAAAGGAAAGTCCGATGCTGTAAAGATGTTTTCTCCATAGGAACCTGGAATGTAAGATCCATGAATCAAAGAAAGCTGGACGTGGTCAAACAAGAGTTGACAAGACTGAACATCGACATCTTAGGTATCAGCAAACTAAAATGGACAGGAATGGGTGAATTTAATTCAGATGACCATCAGGTATACTACTGCGGGCAAGAATCCCTCAGAAGAAATGGAGTAGCCTTCATAGTCAATAAAAGAGTAGGAAAAGCAATACTGGGATACAATCCTCAAAATGACAGAATGATCTCAGTTCGAATCCAAGGCAAACCATTCAATATCACAGTAGTCCAAGTCTATGGCCCAACCACCAGTGCTGAAGAGGATGAAATTGACTGGTTCTATGAAGCCCTACAGCAATACTGGGATACAATCCTCAAAATGACAGAATGATCTCAGTTCGAATCCAAGGCAAACCATTCAATATCACAGTAGTCCAAGTCTATGGCCCAACCACCAGTGCTGAAGAGGATGAAATTGACTGGTTCTATGAAGCCCTACAGCACCTTATAGAACTAACACCAAAAATGATGTCCTTATCATCATGGGGGATTGGAATGCTAAAGTAGGAAGCTAAAAGATAACTGGAATAACAGGCAAGTTTGGCCTTGGAGTGAAAAATGAAGCAGGGCACAGGCTGATAGAATTCTGTCAAGAGAATACGATGGTCATAGCAAACACTCTTTTCCAACAACCCAAGAGACGGCTTTACACATGGACATCACCAGACGGTCAACACAGAAATCAGATTGACTATATGCTCTGCAGCCAAAGATGGAGAAGCTCTATACAGTCAGTAAAAACAAGACCAGGAGCTGACTGTGGCTCAGACCATGAGCTTCTTGTTGCAAAGTTTAGGCTTAAATTAAAGAAAGTAGGGAAAAGCGCTAGGCCAGTCAGGTATGAATTAAATCATATCCCTGTTGAATATACAGTAGAGGTGACAAATAGATTTAAGGAATTAGATCTGATAGACAGAGTGCCTGAAGAACTATGGACAGAGGTTCACAACATTGTACAACAGGTAGCAACCAAAACCATCCCAAAGAAAAAGAAATGCAAGAAAGCAAAATGGCTGTCTGAGGAAGCTTTGCAAATAGCTGAGGAAAGGAGGGAAGCAAAAGGCAAGGGAGAAAAAGAAAGATACTCCCAATTGAATGCAGAATTGCAGAGAATAGCTAGAAGAGATAAGAATGCCTTCTTAAATGAACAATGCAAAGAAATAGAAGAAAACAATAGAATAGGGAGGACCAGAGATCTTTTCAATAAAATTGGAGAGATGAAGGGAACGTTTAATGCAAAAATGGGCATGATAAAGGACCAAAATGACAGGGACCTAATGGAGACAGAAGAGATTAAGAAGAGGTGGCAAAATTACACAGAAGAACTATACAAGAATGAGCTTAATGTTCCTGATAACCACGGTGAGGTGGTGACTGACCTCGAGCCAGATATCCTAGAATGTGAAGTAAAGTGGGCCTTAGAAAAGCTGAGCAACAACAAAGCTAGTGGAGGTGACAGTATTCCAGCTGAGCTATTCAAAATCTTAAAAGATGATGAAGTAAAAGTGCTACACTCAATTTGCCAGCAAATTTGGAAAACTCAACAGTGGCCACAGGATTGGAAATGATCAGTTTACATTCCAATTCCAAAGAAAGGCAGTGCCAAAGAATGTTCATACTATTGCACCATTGCACTCATTTATCACACTAGTAAAGTTATTCTTAAAATCGTATAAGCTAGACTCCAGCAGTATGTGGATCGAGAACTACCAGAAGTACAGGCAGGATTTCGAAGAGGCATAGGAACTAGAGATCAAATTGCCAACATACGCTGGATCATGGAGAAAGCTAGGGAGTTCCAGAAAAAACATCTACTTCTGCTTCATTGACTATGCTAAAGCCTTTGATTGTGTGGATCATAAAAAACTGTGGCAAGTTCTTAAAGAGATGGGTGTACCAGACCATCTTATTTGTCTCTTGAGAAACCTATTTGTGGGCCAAGAAGCAACAGTGAGAACTGGACATGGAACCACTGATTGGTTCAAAATTGGGAAAGGAATCCGGCAAGGCTTTATACTGTCGCCCTGCCTATTTAACTTATATGCAGAGCACATCATGAGAAAGGCAGGGCTAGATGAATCAAAAGTTGGAATTAAGATTGCTGGAAGAAATATCAACAACCTAAGATATGCAGATGATACTACTCTAATGGCAGAAAGTGAAGAAGAACTAAAGAGCCTCTTGTTGCGGGTGAAGAAGGAGAGTGCAAAACTTGGGTTGAAACTTAACATTAAGAAAACCAAGATCATGGCATCCAGCCCTCTCAATTCCTGGCAAATAGATGGGGAAGAAATGGAGGTAGTGACAGATTTTATTTTCCTGGACTCCAAAATCACCGCAGATGGTGACTGTAGCCAAGAAATTAAAAGACGCTTGCTCCTGGGGAGGAAAGCCATGGCAAATCTAGACAGCACACTAAAAAGCAGAGGTATCACCCTGTCAACAAAAGTGCGTATAGTCAAGGCTATGGTCTTCCCAGCTGCAATGTATGGCAGTGAAAGCTGGACCATAAAAAGGCTGAGCATCAAACAATCAAGACTTTTGAACTATGGTGCTGGAGAAGACTCCTGCGAGTCCCTTGGACTGCAAGGCGATCAAACTTGTCAGTCCTAGAGGAGATCAACCTTCACTGCTCTTTAGAAGGCCAGATCCTGAAGCTAAAACTCAAATACTTTGGCCACCTAATGAGAAGGAAGGACTCACTGGAGAAGAGCCTAATGCTGGGAAAGATCGAGGGCAAGAGAAGAAGGGGACGACAGAGAATGAGGTGGCTGGATGGAGTCACTGAAGCAGTAGGCGTGAGCTTAAATGGACTCCAGAAGATGGTAGAGGACAGGAAGGCCTGGAGGAATGTTGTCCATAGGGTCGCGATGGGTTGGACACGACTTTGCAGCTAACAACAACAACAAATTTGCAAATAATATCTTACTTACTTACTTGTGACTAAACAAAATTTTAATGTACAGGTAACACCACAGATAATACCACCAGAAATTACTTTAGCCTTTTTAATAAGTGTTGTTATTGATGGTAAGCTCACCATGGAAAACATCATATATTGTTATGTATATACTAGGTTAATTATTTAAAGTCTGAAGTGCAACATAACTAGATTCTAAATAATCTATTTTTCAAAACACACAACAGTCCATACAGTAAAAGTAAAGTCCAAATTAAGAATATTTCATTCTTAAGAATTGTTTAATTTAAAGTGGTTTAGTTGTAATAGATGTTCATAGATTCAAAATAGTTTTCAAGAATGTACAAAAGATACTATTTTTTTCTAGCATCAGCTAAATTAGACATATTACATTGAGAAAAATGTTTCTCATTTCTTTCCTGTTACCTTTATTGATTTCATTGCAGAGATGTTAACATAGGAAATAGATTATTTTGTTATCTAATTTTACCTTCCAAAAGACAGAAGCAGATGAAAAATGTGAGGTTCTTTCCTGTTGGCTTTGTTAAATTAGCTGTTTTAGATTCTAAAAGTTTGTTTCCTAAACAATTTTAATGTCCTCCTCTAGTGCAGGGTAGGCAACCTTGGCTCTTTTATGACTCAAGGACTTCAACTCCCAGAATTCCTGAGCCAGCATGGCTCAGCTTGTAAACCTCTCTCTTTCCCCTCAGCGTGGCTGGCTCAGGATTTCTGGGAGTTGAAGTCCATGAGTCATAAAAAAGAGCCAAGATTGCCTACTCCTAAAGCCAATAGAGGGAGCTTCCCCCCAAAAAAGGTGTTGGAATGCCGTTCTGAGTGTTCTATGAGGAAAAAAAAAAGCCCTGGGTGGAATACCAAAGCAGGGGCTGCCTCATTTGCACCACCTCCTGTGGCTTGATGAAGCATCCAAGCCAAGACCACAAGGTTATGATACATTTGTGCAAGCCAAAATATCAGACCCAAATTAAAATTCAGGCATGCATGAATTGGTATTGAAGCACATGATCCATGGTCTGTACTGAAGCAGAAACCCGCTGCATTGGGAAAATAGTACATTTGGTAAAGGGTACCCAAAGCCATTCAATGAGCATACAAGGTATGGTGGCAGTTCAGATCCTATAGGAGATAGTTTTCAGAAAAGGGAGGTTTTGAAGGTCATCAAGCAGGATAACAGAGACAAACTGTAACTTCCCAATGGTTAGTACACTATATAGCAACTACTGAATGAGTTCAATTGTCATCTCAATGAAGAAATATGCTCATCTTTAGATATGTCATTCAGTATATCGTAAGGGGAGTGATTAGTCAGTCTTTGCATTGAACAGAGAAGATGAAACCCCAAAGCTACATTTGGCCTCTGAAGCTGTTGCATTGATATTTGGATTTCAATTAGCAAGAGGGAATCAAACATTGTACACCGTCAAGTGCACCTTACATCAAGTATTCCTTTGAGATAATGCTGTGCAATTGAATAATGATTTAGCAAGACCACTTTAACAGAATTTGTCAATCTTTGCTAACACGAGTTATTATTATTATTATTATTATTATTATTATTATTATTATTATTATTATTTAGATTTATATACCGCCCTTTCCCGAAGGACTCAGGGCGGTTTACAGGGCATTTGAAAAACAGTCAATACAAACGTTAAAACAAAATTAAAAGAGATTAAATAGAACCCTGAGAAAATTAAAACCCAGTTAAAATTAAAATTAAAAATATTCTCAGCCTGGGCCAGAGAGCTCGAAGAGCCAGGTCTTCAGGTCCCGGTGGAATGAACAGAGGTTGGGGGCAGTCCTAAGCTCCACAGGCAGCTGGTTCCACAGGGCAGGCGCACCCACTGAGAAGGCCCTACCCCTGGGTGTTACCCACCGGCAGTCTTTAACCGGCAGCACCCTGAGGAGACCCTCCCTGTGGGAGCGCACTGGACGAAGGGAACTTGGCAGCAGGTGTTCCCTCAAATATCCCTCAAATATGTATATGTATATGTATATGTATATGTATACAGTATATATATAGGATAGATAGATAGATAGATAGATAGATAGATAGATAGATAGATAGATAGATAGATATAGATATAGATATAGATATAGATATAGATATAGATATAGATATAGATATAGATATAGATATAGATATAGATATAGATATAGATATAGATATAGATATAGATATAGATATAGATATAGATATAGATATAGATATAGATATAGATATAGATATATAGATACAGGGCTTTTTTTCTCATAGAATGCTCAGAATGGCGTTCTGGCACCTTTTTTTGAAGAAAAAAAAAGCTCCCTCTGAAAGCCTATTGCAGGGCTAGGCAATCTTGGCCCTTTTTTTTATGAATCGTGTACTTCAACTCCCAGAAATCCTGAGCCAGCCATGCTGAGGGGAAAGGGAGAGGTTTCCAAGCTGAGCCATACTGGCTCAGGAATTCTGGGAGTTGAAGTCCTTGAGTCATAAAAAAGCCTGCACTAGAGGAGGACATTAAAATTATTTACAGGGTTACTTCTTTAGGAACTAAACTTTTAGAATCTAAAACAGCTAATTCAAAAAACCAACAGGAAAGAACCTCACATTTTTCATCTGTTTCTGTCTTTTGGAAGGTAAAATTAGATAACAAAATAATATATTTCCTTTTTTTTTTATTGAAAAGTTTTAAAAATACAGTTTTCCTTTAAAAAAACCCCTTCCCCCTCCCTCCTCCCCTCCCTACCTCCCCCCTTCCTCCCCCCTCCCCCCCTCCCTCCTCCCCCCCTACCTCCCCCCAACCCCCCTCCCCCCCGGACTTCCCAGAGCTAAATACAAGGTATATATATATAAAGGTATATATAGGTATATATAGATGGCATCTAGATCCTAAAAAGCTTGCAAGTATGTATCTGAATTATCAGCCTAAATGTTGGAGGTGTGGTGATGAAGAGGCAACATATTTTCACATATGGTGGACATGTAAAAAGGTCAAGGCTTTTTGGATAAAAGTCTGGTGGAATATGCAGAAGATTTTTAAACGGAGGATAAAGTTTTGTCCGCAATTTTTTTTGTTGGGAATAATTGTTGACGCTACAGTTGTGGACTCTAAGTTGATGTTGAATTTAGTTACGGCAGCAAGACTTTTGATAGGTCAATATTGGAAGAAAGAGGAACTGCCGACTATACAAGAGTGGATTTTAAAGGTTTCCGACTTGGCAGAGATGGCGAAGATTTCGGCCTATTTGAAAGATTACTCGCAAGAACATTATATTATGGAATGGAGAAAATGGATTGAGTTTATCCAGAACAAGTATAGTGTTAAGAAGTTTTATGTAGCATTCGAATAAGTCTTCTTTCGTTTTCTTTTTTCTTTTTCTATTTTAGTCTTCTATATATATTTAATAATGCTAAGTTTTGTTTGATCCTATATAAGTTAGAGAGTGATGGATTTTAGAATTTATAGTTGTTAGCATATGGTTGTTTATGATTGCTTTTTTACAAAATAATATATTTCCTATGTTAACATCTTTGCAATGAAATCAATAAAGATAACAGGAAAGAAATGAGAAACATTTTTATCAATGTAATATGTCTAATTTAGCTGATGCTAGAAAAAAAGTATCTTTTGTAGATCCTCTTGAAAACTATTTTGAATCTAACCATCTATTACTATTTTGAATCTAACCATCTATTACAACTAAACCACTAAACCACGTCAACTTCCCTCCGTCCAGTGCGCTCCCACAGAGAGGGCCTCCTCAGGGTGCCTCTGATCAAAGAATGTCTACTGGTGGCCCCCAGGGGGAGGGCGTTCTCTGTGGGCACGCCAGACCTGTGGAACCGCTTGCTGGTTGAGCTCCAGATGGCCCCCCGACCTTCGCTCCTTCCGGCGGGATCTAAGAACTTACTTATTTGAGCAATCCGGCCTGGTTTGATGGGTTTGGGGTTGGGTTTTTAACATGGTTTTAATTATTGTATATATCGGGCATAATTATTTAATTGTTTTTTAACTTTTGTACTTTGTTTTTTAATAGTTATTGCCCTGTACACCACCCTGAGTCCTTCGGGAGAAGGGTGGTATAAAAATTTAATAAATATAAATATAAATATAATATAAATTATCTTTAAAGCCCTACATGGCTTAGGTCCAGGGTACTTGCGAGACCACCTGCTGCCATTGTCAACCTCCCATCGCCCGGTTCGCTCCCACAGAGTCGGCCTCCTCAGGGTTCTGTCAGCTAAGCAATGCCAGCTGGCGACCCCCAGGGGGACAGCCTTCTCTGTGGGTGTGCTGACCTTCTGGAATGAATTACCTCTGGAGCTGTGGACGGCCCCTGACCTTCGGTCCTTCTGCTGTGACCTGAATTTTTGTTTCATTTGTCCACGTTTGAAGTTTGCAAAAGAGCACCTGGATGTTCCACAGCACTACTGGCAAAATATACTGTGGACAGGTGAAACCAAAATTGAGTTGTTTGGGAAAAACACACAACACTATGTGTGGAGAAAAAAAGGCACAGCACACCAACATCAAAACCTCATCCCCACTGTAAAACATGGTGGAGGGAGCATCATGGTTTGGGGCTGCTTTGCTGCCTCAGGGCCTGGACGGATTGTTGTCATTGATGGGAAAATGAATTCCAGAGTTTATCAGGACATTTTGCAGGAAAACGTACAACCATCTGTCCGCCAACTGAAGCTCCGCAGAGGATGGGTGATGCAACAGGACAATGACCCAAAGCATACAAGTAATTCAACAAAACAATGGCTTCAACACAACAGAATATGCCTTCTGGAGTGGCCCAGTCAGAGTCCTGACCTCAACCCGATTGAAATGCTGTGGCATGACCTTAAGAGAGTGATTCACACCAGACATCCCAAGAATATTGCTACACTGAAACAGTTTTGTGCAGAGGAGTGATCCAAAATTACTCCAGATCATTGTGCAGGTCTGATCTGCAACTACAGGAAATGTTTGTTTGAGGTTATTGCTGCCAAAGGAGGGTCAACCAGTTATTAAGTCCAAAGGTTCACATACTTTTTCCACCCTGCACTGTGAATGTTTCCATCTTATCTTCAATTAAAACATGACAACAGCTAATGTTTGTGTAGTATTATTTTAAGCAGACTGTGTTTTTCTATTGTTGTGACTTACATGACGTTTAGAGCGTATTTTATGGCCAATTCATGCAAAAAAACACATAATCCCAAAGGGTTCACATACTTTTTCTTGCAACTGTATGTATTTATTACATTTATGATTTAATTCTTTTTTAAATTTTGTATGTTTTTTAACTTTTTATTGTTGTGCGCCGCCCTGAATCCTTAGGGAGAAGGGCGGCATATAAATTTAATAAATTCTAATTCTAATTCTAATTCTAATTCTAAATTAAACAATTCTTAAGAATGAAATTATTGTGTACTGGGTTCATTGCGCAGGAATGGAGACCAGGCGAGTGAGTTCAGCAATGATCATGTTTATTTGCTTGCAGGATCTGAATTGGAGAACTGGGCTGCAGCGGCAGCAATTTATAGCCTGGCTCCTAGGTGGCAACCAATAGGTTTAAAGCAACCTATTGCCACCTAGGGGCAGCCAATAGCAGCACTGGAGATGGGGTGTCTGAGGTGCTGGGAGCCGTTAGCTAGCTCCAGCTTACCACGTGGTGTTAAACTGAAGCCCAATACATTACACCCCTCCCGTCTTAGAATGAACAACATCATAGCAATAACAAAAGTGATTACAACAATACAGTTTACAAGATATAACAATAGGGTGAATAGGATCCACTTAACAGTACAATAACACACTTAACAACATCATAGCTCCATTATTTTTGGTACAGTCTCATAGGTCAATAATTAACAAAAGGTACATACAGCATTATAGCTCTTATTTTGTCACATAATCTGCTAAATACGCAGGAGGATTGCATGCCCTTGTGGAACGCCTGAGGGATCCGTTCACATTCTGGTCTACCAGCTTACCTGCTGGGCCGGGCACACCAGTGTCCTTTAATGCAATTGAGTCAGAAAGATTTGGTGCTCTCTGGCTGGCCTCTCCAGGTTGGCCCACGCCAGAGTCAGTTTGTTCAGCAGAGCTAGCACAGTGGCTGTAAAAGTCAGGTTGGCTTGCTCCATCAGGGGACCCATGTTGCACTTCCGGACTCCCCTCCTCTATGGCCAACTCCTCATTGCTTGTGCTGTGAGGGTCTTCAGAGTCTATGCATGGGCCGGCTTGGCTGTCAGTTTGGGGACCTTGGGAGGGGCTTATGACGCAGTCCTCGCTTAGTGGCCATTCTGGAAACCGCTTTCTGAGTTGATCAATGTGGCATCTGAAAGCTCGCCCTCCCTCCAGCCCCACTTCGTAAGAGAGGGAGCCAGACAATTTAGTAATTTTTCCAGGAACCCACAGATTCCCATGTCCATAGTTTCTGGCCCACACCCCATCACCCACTTGCAGCCCCCTCAGGGGTTTTGGTTGAGAGGCTTCTACTGCCACTCTATCTGGATGCAACCTGTCCAGTTTCATGATCAGGCGTCTCCCCCAATGTAGTTCTGCTGCGCTTTTCCCAGTAGCAGTGCAGGGCGTGGAATGCTGGCAAAGTAAAAAATCTGCCAATCTGTGATGCCAGTCTCCAGTCACTATGTGCTTCAGTGACTCCTTTGTGGTCCTTACCATGCGTTCAGCTTGACCATTACTGGATGGATGAAACAGGGCCGATGTTGCAGGCCTGATGAGATTTGCTCTCAGGAAAGCCTGAAATTCAGCTGCAGTAAATTGGGCCCCATTGTCAGATACTATGACATCCGGCTACCCATGTGTGGCAAAGAGTTTTCTAAGCACCTGGATGGTCCTAGTCATGTTTGCAACTGGAATTACTTCAAGCCATTTGGAGTGGCTGTCTACCACTATAAGGAAGAGCTGTCCCTGAAAGGGCCCAGCGAAGTCTATGTGAATTCTAGACCAGGGAGCGTGCATTTCCTCCCACCTGTGAACTGAAGCGTGCGGCATTTCAGGCCTTGATTGATGGCATGTATAACACCCATGCACCTGTGCCTTGATGGCCTTGTCTAATCCAGGCCACTATAAGTAGCATCTAGCTAAAGCTTTCATACAGACAATACCCGGATGGCCTTCATGCAGTGACTGTAAAACACTATCTCTCAGTGAAGTGGGAATTATGACCCTGTTCCCCCATAGGATACAACCCTTGTGAGCTGATAGCTCATGTCTTCTTGCAAAGTAACTCTGGAATTCAGAGGATGGGCTTTTATCTAACCACCCAGTGTGCACCCATGAAAGCACTCTACTTAGTTTCTTATTGGCTGCTGTTTCTGCAGCTATGTCCCCTGCATGGAGAGGAAACTCTGGCAAGTCCTGAATGGACAGGACTCCAGCTGCAGGGTCTGGATCTGGTTTGATTAGTGGCAGAGGAAGTCTGCTCAGGCCATCTGCATGGCCCAATTCTTTGCCAGGTTTGTGAACCAGCTTAAATGTGTATGCTGACTAGGAAAATAGACCACCTCAACATTCTTGGGGAAAGTATGTGGCGTGTTTGTTTGTCTGTTGTAAAGAGTCCCAGTAGTGGTTTGTGGTCTGTGAAGACCGTGAAGTCCCTGCCATATAAGTAGTCATGGAATTTTTTAACTGCCACTACAATGGCTAAGGCCTCTTTGTCTATTTCAGTGTAATTACTCTCAGCAGAGGACAGAGTCCTTGAATAAAATGCAATAGGAACTTGTGTTCTATTTTTTTCTAAATGAATCAAAACTGCCCCCACCCCATATGGGGACGCATCACATGCTAAACAGACTGGTTTAAACTCCCTGAAATGAGTGACAGTAGAGCTGGCTGACAAAATTGCCTTCAGGTCTTGAAAACTTTTCTCGTGAATGCTGGTCCACTTCCATGAAGCTTTTTTATCTAAAAGCCTGTGAACGGGCTCCACCACTGCGGCCTTGTTAGGCAGGAATGTGTGGTAGAAGTTGAGGAGGCCCAAGAATGCTTTTAGCTCTCCTTTTGATTTAGGGATAGTTGCCATTTGAATGGCCTTCACTTTGGACTCAGCTGGGTGGAATCTGTTAGCATCAATGCAAAATCCCAAAAATTTGGTTGAAGGAACCCCAATACTACATTTACTCTTTTTCAGTTTGAGGCCTGCTTCACGCAGCCTCTGTAGGACAGCTCTGAGCCTCCTAGCTAACACCTCTGTGGATTCTCCGGCAATAAGCACATCATCAAAATAAGGGCAAACACCCTGAATGCCTTTAAGTGTGCGTTCCATGATTCCCTGAAAAATGCCTGGGGCTACACTAACCCCAAATTGCAATTGCTTCACTTTGAAAGCCCCCCCTGTGAGTCACGATTGTCTGAGCTGCGGCCGTGGCTTCATCAACCAGCAGTTGCTGATAGGCCTGTGCCAAATCTAACTTTGCGAAAATGGTGCCCCCTTGCAAAGATGCCAAGATGTGGCTCACCACTGGGACAGGGTATGCATGTTGCTTAAGAGCCTTGTTAATTGTGCATTTGTAGCCTGCACATATTCTAATTTCCCCATTGGCCTTAAGTGATGTTACAATAGGAGTTTCTCACTCCCCACCATCTACTGTTTGCAAAATGCCCTGTTCTACAAGTTTGTCTATTTCCGTTTCAATTTTATGTTTGAGGGCAAAGGGCACCCTTCGAGGCTTAATTCTAATGGGGACCACGTTGGGGTCTAGCTTGAACGTTATAGGCGGACCTGTGTAAGTTCCTAGGGCTGAATCAAATACGTCTGTGAAAACCTTGCAAACTGATGCTAGACTCGCAACTTGTGTCCGGTTGATACCGGTTACTTGGATGCCTAATGCATCAAACCAATCAAGTCCAATTAGACTCATTCTCTGGCCCCCTAGTACTACGACATCCAGGTGCCCAAAAATCCTTTAAATTTAACGGCCAAGGTAGCTTTACCCTTGACTGTGACTTTAGCATTTTGAAAATCTGTTAAAATTATGTCGGAGGGCCTTAGCTTGGCCCATTTTCTACTGCGACTGCACACAAAATTAAATGTGTCCAGAGAAATAATGGAAATGGCTGAACCTATGTCCAGCTCCACTTTACAGGGGACACCTTGCAGCTCCACATGAAGTCTAAATTTGGGTCTGAGGGGGCGTCGGGCCCCGGTACAGCAGACACTTCTGCAGCTTGCACAAAACCCCACGCTGAACGGCCCCAGGGCCCCGGTACCTCTCCTGGTCAGATCTTCCAACTGGTGCTTCGAAGGCCAGTCCCTCTGGCAACCTCTGCATACTGCTGTGATGTGGCTGGTTTTGCCACAGGCCTGGCACATGGCTGACCGGAACCTGCAGTCTGCACATTGGTGGCAGCCGCCACAACCTGGACATCTAGGTAAGAGATCTGCCTTATAAGGAGTCTCTTACATATATATATCTATAATAGATATAGATATAGATACATAGATATATATATATAGATATATATGGACTATTCATTGCTGCCTTTCATAGTCTGTGGTGTGCCCTGGAATTGGAGTGAAAAGTGGTAGGGCATCTACAGCTTGGGGACCAATTTCAGATCCCTTTGCAGACCTGTTCTTTAAGATTTTGTTGCCAATCTGGTGGTACATTTTTTCAGTTCACTATCTGGTGACCTAAGGCTTTTGAAGGTATCTTTTGGAGGTTTGGACTGTTTTAAAGGGATTCTGTGACAAATACTGAGATAATGCATTTAAAGGGATGTTAACATCTGAACTGTAATGTATTGGGCTTTGTTTTACTAAAGTGTATCACGTGGGTTTGATTGCTGGAAGGTTGCTTAAGCAGGGAAGCTGGCTAACGGCTCCCAGCTCCTCAGACACCCCATCTCCAGCGCCACCATTGGCTGCTTCTAGGGCAGCAATAGGTTGCTTTAAACCTATTGGCCGCCTCCTAGAGGCCAGGGTATAAATACTGTAGCTGCATTCGCAGCCCTGTTTCCCAGTTCAGCTCCTGCAAGCAATAAAGAATGTTTCTGACTGAACTCACTCGCCTCATCCCTTCAATCAAGAACAGAACCCAGTACACAACACGAAGCTTTCATCCATAGTTGACAAGATAAATGGGCAGGAGAAAGAAACCAGAGAGAATGACTCCCAGTAGTTAATTTATCCCATGGAATTTCAGCAGAAGGTCTGCTCTTACCTACCTCAACTGTAAGGGAACGTTCTGCCTGCTTTGTCTGGGCTAGGTGAGCAGCTGTTATCTGTGATAGGATAGCAAAAGAAATTGCTTCCATCAACATTCCCTTGCCCCTAAATTCTCCAAAGCCACATTGGAATAGCAGAACTGGTGGATAAGCAATGGTGGTCTTCCACTGCCAAAAAAATACAAGTACCTCTATAAATCAGTGGCCAGGAAACAGAGGATTTCTATCATATTGTCCTTAGGTGGACATTATGAGCAGGTCATTAGCTAACCTTATATCTCTAGCAGGGATTTGGGGGGTTGGAACCGATGGGAGAAATGGGTCAAAAAATATACCTGGTTTTCTCCCCCTACTTCTCTCACCATCTGCTGTGGAAAGCAATGGAAAAGAAAAGCTTATTACCTGCCGTTTCTTTGGTTCCATGTACTTATCACTTCATGGAAATGAAGAGTAGAAATTGTGCATGAATTCTACTGCCAGATATGGGCACCAAAAGGGACACTCCCACTGCAATCTCCTTCCTTGCTTCTGCAGAGAGATTCAACTACTCTGCTTCACTATAAGTCAAATTAAGGTTTAGAAGGGTGAATATAATTATGCTGACTCCCAAACTGGATGGCAGCTGTATACTTGCTGCCATACAGAAGAGTCCTAAGAACATAATGTGATTGTTAGAAAGCCCAGAAACATTTAAGAGTATATTAGGCAACTAATATGTCTGAGACAATAGAGTTTAAGATAGTTCCTCTTTTGACCATTGTTATTTCCTTTGTTGAGATTGTCTAACGTAACTGTTAATATTAGTGAGGCTTGAAGAGCAGGATGGCACTGAAGGGCTGACATGTTTCCCTATGAGATTTAGATAAGCTGTTCTGTAGCTTTCACTAAGTTGCCATAACTATCATTCATTTTGGGGCACAGGAAAGGATTGATTGGAGCAACCAAGAGAAAAGGCAAAATCAATCAATTTGGAATTAATTATGTCAAATTTTGATGGCTGTCTTTTTTTAAAAAAATACCTGAGAATAGACAGATAACCTAATGATTATGAAATATAGTAAACAGAGATGTGAACAATTATTTGAGTCGGCATTGGGCTTGGAAATCAATTTAGAGATGATGGATTTTCCTGCTGCAATTGAACTGATGAATTGATTTCACAGTTGTTTGGGTCCTTGAGGTTCACTTAAGATTAAATACTATATATATATATATATATATATATATATAACTGAAGCTGTCTGCTGTTTGCTGCAATAATTCATTTTAAAAATGGCATTAAATTCCCATCAGCCATAGCACTGTGTTAAGTGTATTGATTGGTAAAGTGTATTTTCAGATGCTAAAAGCCATTAGCTCTTTTGCAGTCAAAACACTACAAATGCTGAACTGTTTTTTTTATAATTCACTATCTATGATATGACTACCTGGCTTGTTTTCCTATAATGTCACATTAGGAAACATCTCTGAATTAAGTCAACATGTGGATTCCAGAAAACTCTTTAGTAACTTACCATTATAAATATATAAATATTAAGATATGAGGGTTAAAGCAAGGGGAGGATTCAAATAATGTTTCTGGATATTCACGGACTTCTATTCCAACATTTTCTCGAACAATCTACTTTGTTATCTGCTAGTATTTTGCCATTTTCACTAAACAGATAATATAGTGATTCTTTTTGCTTCCTTTTTTTAAAAAAAAGTATCTGAAGAAAGGGGGGGAAACATCCACTTTTTTGTTGGTATTTGTTATTCCAAATGTCTCCAATGTTACCTTTTTCTGAGGTGTAGAATTTCCCAAACCATCTCTACAACTCTAAAGTTATTTCTGTACTCTTCTTTATCAACTAGCCTTTTCATATGCTGTTTATTTATTCTTTTGTTTTGTTTTCAGATGTTTTTTCTATTTGCAATTTTGCTTTCAATATTTTCTTTTTGAGGAACAATTCTCACTTGTAGATAGTCAGTTTACATTACAATTCTTCCCCTATTCTTTCCTTTACTTCTTTTTTTTATCTTTGAGTAAAAGGTAACTTTTCATTTTAAAGTCAATTAACACCTAGTCTAAATTATACCCATTAACTTACATTTGCCTATCTTTATTGTACTATCAAACCTCACCCTGTTTATTCCCCATACTTTGAGCAATAGAATATAGAAAATGAAAGTTGTGAATTTTATGAGAATTTTATTCTTGGTGTGTGTGTGTGTGTGTGTGTGTGTGTGTGTGATTTAAAACAATCGTCCCACTTTCTTCTGCAATGTAAAATTTGTGCACTGATGTCCTTACTTGAGAGTTTTTCTCTTCAACCTCCCTGGATACAATTTAAAGTTTATTTGTTCAAGGTCTTGATATTTCAGCTTCCATCTCACAACTAGTCATTGTGAGATGAAAGCCATCACATGTCACAGGTCCATCACCTGACCATTCAAATCACAATCGCAGGAAAGAAATACTTCCTGTCAGTCATTCATTCACTTGAAATATGTTTCTTTCTCTTTCTGATCCTCTTCTGTGGACTGGAAGAATTAATGAGTATGTCTCCTGAGCTCTCTTTTTTATCTTTCAATGCTGTAATAAGGCAGCTGTAATTTAACTGGGAAGTCTTATTTGATGCCATATGGATTAGCAAAATGGGACATTTCAGTGTCCATACAGCACATGCTTGTTTCTTTTCCTTGTAGTCAATACCGTCGCATGCAATCTCTTTGTTCTTCAAGAATCAACTTGCCTGTATCTTTCTTGTGAAATCTCAGAGACCTTTTCATCTAAGGCCTCAAAGCTGCTTCTGTCTCCTGTTTTTGTTGTTTCTTGCATCTATAACCTTGATCTTTGTTTGATTTCCTAGTTATTTACAATTGTGCCCTCTCTGTATATCAATTCTTAATCATAATGATGCCAAAATGTTGAAACATGGTATGTCACAATGCACCCTTGTGATGTCTCTTGTCTTTTCATAGACACCTACGCAAGGGGTGTTTGCAGGATGAGGCAAACAGGGGGGGGAGAAGGAGCTTTGTGCTGTCATGAAACAATTTCCATTCCTCTTTTTTCATATGTTGTGACTTCAAATACATTTACCAAGCTTTCATCAGAATAATGCAATGCTCATTTTGTCATGTTGACAGAATCAATGGATTTGGTAGATGCTCTGCAACCGTCAGCAAGTAGATGTCAAAAGGCCATTTATGAACTAAAACCAACCAAACCAATATGCTTGCATGGACAATTTATGCAACAGCATCCTTTGCTTGTTGGGTATGCTGTTTTCCTTTTTCTCATGTACTGTACAGTATGTAACATATCCATACCATTAAGCCAGTTCCTGTTGGGGTACACAGAAGTTATATTCTAGACAAACAAAACTAAGGATTTTCAAAAGAAGAGGATCATAAATATTGAAAAGCACTACTTTTCCACTGTAAGCTACCAATGGAATTAAAGATGCTGTAATTGTTAAATTTCAGGGCTTCTATAATTTCTCTGGTATCCTGAATGTCTCTTGACAAGTTCACTGTCATGCACTGTGAAAGACATACTGTAGCTGGACTGAAATGTTTGTCTTTTCCCTTCTCCCATCTGTCCCTTTTCAGTCAGCCATTGTTCCGAATTTCTTTTTCTTCAACCCATTGCCCCCATTGAATCTTCTACCTTTTTGCTCAGTACTGTTTCAAACTGCCAACAAAAAGGCACAGTAGCACACACACACACACACACATACACACACACACACACACACACACACACATATATATATGTAGATCTAGAGTCTCGGGTTTCTTCCCGCGTTCCTTTCATCTTCAGAAAGTTGTGGCGACGTTTCGACGAAATCCCATCCGTCATCATCAGGCCGGAGTGTTCCTCCTGCTGCTTCCAGGAGCAATGCGTGGTCTGGCTGTTCCTTTCCTTCCAACTGCTGGTGGGGCTGTGTTCTGACTGGGTGGAGGCGTGGCTGCTTTCTGATTGGGTGGGGGTGTCCTCCGACTGGGTGGAGGCGTGGTTGTCTTCTGATTGAGTGGAGGCGTGGCTGTCTTCTGATTGGGTGGGGTGTGTTCTGAATGGGTGGGGTTTTTTGTTGTGTTGTAATATCCTGAGTGTTGTGATTTGGTGTCCTGAGGAGTGGGCTGTGTAGTGGCCTCCAGAGCTTTGGTTTGGCTCCGAACTCGGAGCCAAACCAAAGCTCTGGAGGCCACTACACAGCCCACTCCTCAGGACACCAAATCACAACACTCAGGATATTACAACACAACAAAAAACCCCACCCATTCAGAACACACCCCACCCAATCAGAAGATAGCCACGCCTCCAACCAATCAGAAGACAACCACGCATCCACCCAATCAGAAGACAGCCACGCCTCCACTCAATCAGAAGACAACCACGCCTCCACCCAGTCGGAGGACACCCCCACCCAATCAGAAAGCAGCCACGCCTCCACCCAGTCAGAACACAGCCCCACCGGCAGTTGGAAGGAAAGGAACAGCCAGACCACGCATTGCTCCTGGAAGCAGCAGGAGGAACACTCCGGCCTGATGATGACGGATGGGATTTCGTCGAAACGTCGCCACAACTTTCTGAAGATGAAAGGAACACGGGAAGAAACCCGAGACTCTAGATCTACACATACAGACACCCGCGAGAATCTACGAAAACATATATATGTATATATATATATATATATATATATATATATATATATATATATATATATATATATATATGACTTACAGTAATCTATTGTTCCACTGTTTCATTTAAAACAAAATCCTTCAGACAATTGTCACTGGTTCCATTAATTTCCCCATAGAATGGCTTTCTTTGGTCAATGTCACAATGCAGTCTTAATGGAGAAAATGATCCCATCAAATTTTGGCTAGGATTACAATTTAGATAGAAAAAATAGGTTGGGTTTCTCTGCTTCCTTATTACATCTTCCTTTTTTTAAAAAAAATCTAGATAAGTGTTCAAGGTCTCCATCTAATCAGAGCCACTTTTCCTGGTTTTAAAGTGATTAAAACTTCAGACATTTATGTAAGGAACAGACCCCCCCCCACTCCACATGGGAAAAAATAACCTATTCTGACACATTTCAACCTTGGATGGGGGGTGTTATCTCAAATTCCAGTTTATATTCTTAAATAAGAAATTCCTTTATTTTAAAGAGAAAGAATGAAATAAAAGAAGAAGCAGATATTATAAGCTGCAAAGGAAAATCATAAAACCTTTTTAGTTTTCAGGTTAATTCTTCTCACAGTGCTTCAATCATTCAGTTTCCTTCTTTTACTCCCAAAGTATTTGTGGTTCTTTTCCAATTGTAACTTATTAATGAGGTGAAAGGGATAATATAAAATATAAATTTTCTTTCATAACAAAACAGAAATGTATGTTCCACTCCATCACCATGTCAAGGTACTAAGTCAGTGTTTGGAGGTTGTTTGGGTCTAAATTGAAAGGACACACTCTAAGCTCACTGCTGAACAGGTTGAGTATCTTTGACTTTTGGGGTCTCTTGAGTCTGAGAGTTTACATCTTTGGCCTTGGTGAGATTGCACTTCTCCAACTGAGAATACTGAGATGTTCCTGGCCTCATAACTATGTGAAGAACAGGTGGCAGCTGTGACCAAGAAGACCTTTATACAGGTCTTCTTTGTGCAACAGTGGCACTGTTTTCCTTGACCAGGGAACAGCTTGGATAGTCATTCACACTCTGAATTACCACTCTTTACAACTGGACTGTGCAATAGATTTTACGTGGGGCTGCACTTGAACACCACCCAGAAGCTTCAGTTCAAAATATAGCAAGGTGAGCAGTAATGAACATTTCACGCTGTGCCCACATTTCATCAGTGTGTCACAAGCAGCGGTGGGATTCAACTGATTCACACCAGTTCGGCAGAACCGGTAGCTACTTTTTTGTTGCCTAGGCACAGAACGGACTTCCAGAAGTGGCATCCACACAGAGAACCGGTTGTTCACATATTTGAATCCCACCACTGGTCACAAGCTATACTGGTTAGCAAGTGGCTTCCAGATGAGATTCAAGTTTCTAGTCATTGCTTCTAAAGCTACTTGTGACAGAGGGCCTGGTTATTTGAAGAGCTACCTATCTCCCATAGTTTCTGCTTTTCCAGCGTGATCAGCAGTGTGGGTGAACTCAGGATCATCTGAAGAAGCATCCCTTTTCTGTTATGGCATCTAACATATCCCCCCTCCCCAGAAATACAGAATAACACCATGACAGAATTGGAAAGGATCTTGGAGGTCTTCTAGTCCAATCCACTGTTCAGGGAGGAAGCTCTATATCATTTCAGACAAATGGTTGTCCAATCTCTTCTTTAAAATTTCCAGTGTTGGAGCATTTACAATTTCTGGAGACAATTCATTCCACTGATTAATTGTTCTGACTGCCAGGAAATTTCGCCTTAGTTTTAGGTTGCTTCTTTTCTTGATAAGTTTCCATCCATTGCTTCCTGTCCTGCCTTCAGGCACTTTGGAAAATATGTACATCCCTCTTCTTTGTGGCAATTCCTTAGATAATGGAACACTGCCATATGATTCCCAACCTTAATATGTCCTCTAAGGCTCTGTTCCATGTCTGGAATGACAATATTTGTTGAGCACCTGGTGACTCTTTTTTTGGGGGGGAGGGGATTATTCATGCTCCATATGGCATTCCTGTTTTTCTTTTTATGCTATATTCTTTTTAAATTGTAAACTTTTCAGAGTCTCTTAAAACCTAACAAATAAAAAATAGGACTTGCATTAATACAATATGATGTCCTTTGATGGGAAATAACAGCCTCTGGGTAGGGCAAAAGTCTAAAACTGGATAAGTTTAGGAATCAAAAGATTATCTCAGAATGTTGTGAGAAAAGCTATAATAAAGGAATGCTGTGAGTGAAACACATGGTATAATAATAATAATAATAATAATAATAATAATAATAATAATAATAATAATAATAATAATAATAATAATAATAATAATAATAAGAAGAAGAAGAAGAAGAAGAAGAAGAAGAAGAAGAAGAAGAAGAAGAAGAAGAAGAAGAAGAAGAAGAAGAAGAATATTTCTCTACAGACTGTCTAAGATACAGTGAGGAAAAAGAATGACAGTGTCCTAGGCAATCAAGACTAGAACAGAATTTCTAACATATTCAAACCATAAACTTGAAGAAAAAAATCCATTTATCATGCATTTTATCACATAATCTTCTATAGTAAAATGTTTATATCTACCTTGTAAATAAAAATTATGTTGATATCACTAAGAACAACCCATAGATTTGTTCTGGCAATAAATTCAATTAATTTTTCAGGTTTGTCCATAGGAATGTGTGTCGAAACTGTCATGCAAGTTGAACCCTTTTGAATATGTATGTATCAATACATAGATTCACCACAAAGGTAATTAAATCTGTAATGCTCTCTTCTTTGGATTGATTTTTTTTCTTCTCAAGAATTTTCAAACTCTTCCCTTGGTCTAGTACTAAAAAGCAAGATAAATTTGCTGTCAGATTCTTTATAGTGTCTAGATATATGAGACAAACATATTTTCCTTTTTATATTTTATATTTACATGTAAAGTCTTTGAGTCAAGCTGACTCCAGAGATTTCATGAACACATCCATGTGATTTTTTCAGCAACAATGGGCAGTGTTTTGCCATTGCCACCTTTGATATGTATGTGTATCTGTATGTGCATACGCGTATGCATACGCATATGCATACACAAATAGAAACATATACATATACGTATATGTATATGCATACATACATTCTTCTATAAGTGTCCACAGACTTTGAATGAAACTAAATTTAGCACACTGAAACACAGTTCCCACAGCAGTTTGAGACTGTGCTCCTGTGTATATTGAAACTACAGCTCATGTCCTACTATACTGTATTTTCTATAACACCTCATAAAATGATAAAATACCCAGAAAATACCAAACTTTTTATATACAATTGCTGTCATCGGATCAGTTTAATGTAGTCTCTTTGACTATAACTAAATTTTGTTATACTGTCTGCAAAATTAGGCAGACTTTGACTGCGCACTGACAATCCACCACTAATTATAACATATTATCTTCTCTTTTTATTTATTTTTGATGTTTTTTTTAATTTGTAATGCAGGTCTGTGACTGTAATAAAAAATATTATTATATTTTTCTCAATTTACCAGACTATTCTGTAGCTTGGAGACTTTTTTTGGTACTGTCTTATAAATGTATTAACATAATTTTAACTGGTTAACTTTTTCAAAAGTTCAGCCAACAAAACCCCTCTAACTACTGTCAGTGTTGACAAAAGAATATGAAGTCGCCCCAAATTGGAACATTATTGTTCATGAGTTTCCATCACTCCTAGAGATCAGCAAATCTAAGCTATCAACCTGAGCCTATTTAGCTCCGCTGGCCAGGCAAGCCACATTTTACATCCCATGTTTATTCTGTGCAAACAGAAGGCCTGTATCTCTAACCACTACCTTCCCAGAGGCCTCTACCCCCAGGCTTTGATGTTGTTAATACACATTCCAGAAGTAAGGCTATAACATCCATCTCTTTACTGAGCACTCCAGAGAGTTGTGTCATTTGCTTGTGACATTTTACAGCAGTTAAGGATAGAGTGCAGCTTTATAATGTTAACTTTAAAAATACTCAGCACTGGGTTTAGAGATAACTCTCCAGAGAGCAAACTGAGCCACTTGGATTTTTTTTCCATCCATAAGATATATGCTGACTGCTAAAAAGAACAGCAATGGCATTGATTAACCTATGTTGGCACTCCCCAAAGTCAGTTGATTCATCTGCCATCTGCATAGTAACAGAGTATTCACAAAATAAATTGACAGAGGGATAGGGGGCTGGGGAAAATATATTTTAAAAATAGGGAAGTAGGTTTCCCCCAAAGCACAATGTCTGTGGTACATGGAGGATCAATGCAATATAAGTGAAGTAAGAGAACTGAACGACGAAATCTCATCCGTCATCCTCAGGCTGGTGACTTCAGCGTTCTTCTGGGAGAAGTGTGTGATAGTGGCTGTTTTTTCTTCTTTTTTAAACTGCCAGAGGGGGTGTGTTCTGTGGGTGGAGGCTTGGCTGTGTTCTGATGGGGTGGAAGTGTGCTCTGATTGGGTGCAGGCTTAGCTGTGTTCTGATTGGGTGGGAGTGTGTTTTGAATGGGGGCTGTGTTCTGATTGGGTGGGGATGTGTTTTGAGTGGATGGGCTGGTCTCAGCTACCAGCCTTAGACCTGAACTGGTGAGCTGGTGAGTTGTGCTGCTTTTGTTTGGCTCCGTGTTTGTGGTGGTGCTGTGTTTTTATAGTGGGTGTCAGTTTGATATATATATATATATATATATATATATATATATATATATATATATATATATATATATATATATATATATATATATATATATATATATATATACATACATACATATACATACATATACATATACATATGTGTGTGTGTCTGTGTGTCTGTGTCTGTGTCTGTGTCTGTGTGTCTGTGTGTCTGTGTGTGTCTGTGTCTGTGTGTCTGTGTCTGTGTCTGTGTGTCTGTGTCTGTGTCTGTGTGTCTCTGTGTGTGTGTCTGTGTGTGTCTGTGTCTGTGTGTGTGTGTGTGTGTCTGTCTGTGTGTGTGTGTGTGTGTGTGTGTAATATAAAGTTGAAGAGGACAATATGAATAAGTCTTTCATGCATTTATTTGTTAGGTCCACAGCTATTAGATACATGGCTTTCTTGTTTCATATGCATTTGAAATGGCGTGTTCAATGGATGTTTTAAATAAAATAAAAATAAAATCTCTCTTGAGTCCTGTTTCATTCTTGATAATTAATTGAGCAGGTCCATGCAATGATGCTGGCAACCACATGGAAATGACTTCCCATTGAATTTTTTCAGTGTCTGCTTTTAATTTCTCAGCCTCTTCTACAATGCTGAGATTTTTCCGGACACTTTCCATCAAGTCCATCCCTGCTGATATTTTAAAGATCAGCAAGATCAAATAAATGCTGCCACCTGCTGCAGGTAAGCATTTCTTTAAACTGAGAGGGGAGGGGGATGAAAACTCAAAACATTCTTACCCATCAAGCCATTAAGAAGATTCATGTGGGGAATATCATCTCCATTCTTATTTGCAGTCATACAATATTGACAACCAGATTTTGTTTCCGTTTTTGTAATGATATATATACACCTTTACATTATCGGATGCAGCACAGTTTGCCTTCTTCACAACAGTAGTTTCTGAAATGACTTTCAGCGTCCATAAAAAATGAGCAGTAATAGATAACTTGGCTTACTGCATGGATCATTACCACAGACACTGAAAGCATCGCAGACTCTTAATACCAGAACAACACTTTGAACTTAACAAAGCCATGATTTCTTAAAATGTATCTATAAGGGGGAGGGTACAAAGAGCAAATATATTTTAATTGCTGAGTTAAAAAAAACAGAAAACATGTTCACAGATACTTACAAGCTTATAGAGTTATTACTGAGCATATGAGGAGAACATAACAAAGAGAAGTAAACATATACACACAATCCACACAATTATATACAAAATGACTACAGGGTTATGGCAGTGGACTCATAACTGGATGTCCAATTCAGCTATCCAGGTAATTGCCTCTGGTGTTGCTTCATATAGATCTTCTAAGGAACCAGAATATACACGTCGTGGGCAGTCTTGCACAAAATGTTTAATGGATTGTGTATCAGCAGCACCACAGTCAACACAAGAGGAATCATTCCAGCCCCATTGACACAGGACAGAGGCACTTCTTCCAGTGTTGCATCTATTTCTGTTCAGGTTCATCCAGATAGAGCGAGGCAGATTAAAACTAGCTGGGTTGGTAGAGGGATCATTAATGGTCAGGCAGCAAGAAGATAACTTGGAGCATTCCTTTCTCCAGGCATTCACAATGTTAAACTGAGCAGATGTTAAGTGAATGGCTGTTTTCCATGCTTGCCTGGAATTTCAGTCTGAGTCTTATCCTGGTGGATAGGGAGGGCTTTATCCCTCTCTCTGAAAGTGAAGGAACCAAAGATAAAAGATTTCACAATGAGCAGAGAGAATACAAACAGAGATTGAGCCCAAGGGAAATATTACTAGAGATAATAAGATGGCAAATTTGATTAGGGTGAAATCTCACTGACTGAAGCAAATGCATCACCATCTTTAATCCCTGTGAAAAAGAGGGAGCAAAGTATTAATTGCTCCATTCAAATAGAAACTGGGAATGCATTCAATCTTCTGAAAGAAGGATTGATGGAATTATTTGGCCTGAGAGAAAGCGCGTTGGGTAGAAAGTGGCAAGAAAATCTGTTTCAAAGAAAAAACAGAGTACTTTCTTTCCCAAAGCACCAACCCACGTATTTCCAACCCACTGGCTGAATATGTAACATGAAGATCTGTACTCTTCAGTCATATTCAGTTTCTCAGTCCTTCCATTAAACAATGAGTACATTCAAGATATGAGTAATTTAAACTGTTTGGGTTAAGAGATACTGGTGTTCAAAACAAAAGGAATGTCCTTGGAGAATAGAATAGAATAGAATAGAATAGAATAGAATAGAATAGAATAGAATAGAATAGAATAGAATAGAATAGAATAGAATAGAATAGAATAGAATAGAATAGAATAGAATAGAATAGAAGTAGAGTAGAGTAGAGTAGAATAGAATAGAATAGAATAGAATAGAATAGAATAGAATAGAATAGAATAGAATAGAATAGAAGCTGGAAGGGACCTTGGAGGTCTTCTAGTCCAGCCCCCTGCTCAAGCAGGAGAACGTATATCATTTCAGACAAGTGACTGTCCAGTCTCTTCTTAAAAACCTCCAGTGATAAAATGCCCACAATTTTTGAAGGCAAGCGGTTCCACTGGTTAATTGTCCTCACTGTTAGGAAGTTTCTCTTAATTCTAGGTTGCTTCCCTCTTAGTCAGTTTCCAACCATTGTTTCTTGTCCTGCCCTCTGGTGCTTTGGAGAATAGTTTGATGCCTTCTTCTTTGTGGCAGCCCCTCAAATACTGGAATACTGCTATACTGTTTCTTCTTTTCTTTAGACTACCCAAAACCAAGTCCTGCAGCTATTCTTCATATGTTTTAGTTTCCAGGCCTTTGATCATTTTAGTTGCTCTTCTCTGAACTCTTTCCAAAGTCTCAACATCTTGTTTGTAGTATGGTGACCAAAGTTGGCTGCAGTATTCCAGGTGTGGTCTTACTAGGGTTTTGTAAAGCGGTACTAATACTTTGTGTGATCTTGATTCTATGCCTCTGTTTATACAACCCAGGATTGCATTAGCTTTTTTGGCAGCTGCTGCACACTGCTGACTCATAGTCAAGTGATTATCCACTAGGACTCCAAGGTCCCTCTCACAGTTGCTGTTGGGCTACACAATATTGGATTAAAGGGGAAATTGTTTGACCTGATATGAGATGTCTTCTTACATTTCTATCATTTTCTTCATCTGTTTTCCTACTCATGATGACAAAACCCAAAGACTTTGAACAACTGGCAAGGAAGAGCATCTGCTAGGTCAATTATGGACCATTGCAGGAATGTGGTGCCCCATCATTCTTCTGAGACTCTGAACCATTTAGAAGTTAATTAGACTACTTAATTAAGTGCCCATGACAAATTAGCTGAACACAAGTAGCAATGGGGGAAAGGTGCCTAAAGCAAAGTGAATGGCTATTCAAATGGATTAATAACAAGAGAGAAGTAAAAATAACTTTTCTTTCCTTTCTTTTTAAAACAAGCCTATATTTCTGTTGGATAAGATATACAGGAAGGCCTTTTCAGAAAGGCATACAAAATGCTACTGAAATAAATCAGAAAAAGCAAACAATACCTCACAGAAGAAAATATAGAGTTGATAGGAAACTATGTAACTCTGGACTATGTTTCTTTTCCTTTTATAAGCATTCTTTAAGACTAATTCCTTTTGGTACTGTCCATAGGATTTTCATGGCAAAGATACTGGAGTGGGTTGCCATTTCCTTCTCCAGTGGATCACGTTTTGTCAGAACTCTCTGCTATGACCTTTCCATCTTGGGTGGCCCTGCACGGCATAGCTCATAGCTTCATTGAGTTACGCAAGCCCCTTCGCCATGACAAGGCAGTAATCCATGAAGGGATTACTGCTCTTTAGAAGGCCAGATCCTGAAGCTGAAACTCAAATACTTTGGCCACCTAATGAGAAGGAAGGACTCACTGGAGAAGAGCCTAATGCTGGGAAAGATTGAGGGCAATAGAAGAAGGGGATGACAGAGAATGAGGTGGCTGGATGGAGTCACTGAAGCAGTAGGCGTGAGCTTAAATGGACTCCAGAGGATGGTAGAGGACAGGAAGGCCTGGGGGAACGTTGTCCATAGGGTCGCGATGGGTCGGATGGATTAGATGAATTATAATAGAAACTCATTACTGGGTTCCTAAGTAATGGAACCCTCTGTGTGGGGACTTTCATGGTTGTTATTCTACCCTGCAACCCTTTTGTGTGTCTCTAAAATATATTCTGTAGGTTGGTGAAACCTCTGGAGGGTCATCAAATTCATCATCAATTGATGCAGAAGGAGGGCAATCCTCAAATACAGTAAGAGGCCATTTTAACACAGGACGTCTTTATAGTTCCTGAAGGTGATGGCATAATGATGGCTTCATAGATAATTTTGTATTGTAGAATGGCAGAAATATAAAATTAGAGATGTGGGAATCATTTTATCTTCAACAATATACTGTCTACCTACTAGTGAAGCCTTGAAGCTAAGAAAGGCAGCAACTTTGCCAGCTTCATATTTTTATGATTTTGTACTCTGAAGTCATCATGAAAACTGAGCCAATGAACACAAAATTACCAATGCAATAATGTACAATTGCATTATGTTACTTATCATGAGGTCTAGTCCCTTTTACCATTTGTCCCCTTTAGAATGACATTATATACAGCAGTTCCCTTCTTTCCATTTTCAACTCTTTTTAATCAACAGAGATCACCAGTTCATTTTTTTGTCCATTTTCAGCAAAAAAATCTACAAAATGCTTCCAGTTTTTTTTATAAAAGTACTTATTGTTTTCTCCCTAATCAAACAAGGCAATTGTGCCATTTCTACAAGTATACCAACTTCACAATCCATCCCTCTGCTTTGGGTGGTTTGGGGTGCATTCTAGATAAATAAACCCTTCATTTGGTGACAGGTCCCTTCAAAACTGATTGACCAACAGATTTCTTTAAATACATACATATTTATCCACAAAGCAAGTGTGTTGCAAAGCTTATTCCTTGAGCTTTACCCCAGAATAACCAAAGGCAACCAAGTACATTACTAACTATCTCTGGTTTTCTGAATCTCTGGTAATACATTTTTTGTTTCCCTTGACATGTTATGTATTTAGTTAAGTGGCAACATATTGTGTTTATCATAACCTTGAACTGAGGCCATGATAAAAACAATTAAACTGAGGTGCTGGTTTTTTTAGAACAGGGTTATAGAGATTGAAGTAACCATGATACAACTATGATCTACTAGTACAAGATTCCAAAGACTATAGTATTATTGCTAAAAACTGGGATTCCTCCCACTCCTCCTCCTCCTCCTCCCCCCCTCCTCCTCCTCCTCCAGTCTGTGCTTTGCAAGCTTAACTTGTTTTTATTAAACTGATAATTGAAAATTTGCTCTTTCTCCAAGAGTATTGCAAGAGAGAAGCTGCCAAGGTTCAGAAACATTGCATTAGATGTCGGTAGAAGGCATTTTAGCAGGATTCTGCAAAAAAAAAAAGGACGTTTCCACCAATGAAGGAATAGGATTGTTTTTATCTGTATTGCAGGAGAAAGGAAGCAATTGACCCCAAGCTCTCCCAAAAAGGCAAAGAATCATCCAAGGACACTGGTTAGGACTTTATTTCAATCTGATGTGAAATTTTCATCATTTTCGTTCATCTCTCTTTCCCTGAAGTCATAATGATGATCTGAGTGAAAGATCTTTTTTATCCTAGCAAATTACCTAACATTTTGACTGGGTTATTCCCCAGAATTTTCTATTTTGTGAGATTTCACTCCCAACCTTTCCTGCTATCAGAGAAGAGATGCAATAATACATCAATCCAAGGTTGACTGTGTCCTTGTGATTTTGGAGATATTGAGTGTATTAACCATGTATAATTGCACTGTCCTTTCTATATAGATTGGCACATAGATTTAATAATCCCTGTCTTGTCAAACTGTTGTGGCTTGGCTGATGATGAGAAAACTCCTCTGGATGTTTTCTGAAACCTTCAGAAAGTGACCATGTCTTGTGAAATTGCCATGAGGAGCCTATTAATTTAGTTTACACAAATGTTCACATTCACATATACATATTTATTTATTTCATTTTTATGCCACCCATCCCCATCTGCATTTGGGATATGGTCCTCAAAATGTGCAGCCTTAGATATTACAGATTACTCCCAACTCCACAGTATTACATATTTTAATAGTCTACAATTAAAGAACTACTTATGGGATTAGTTAACTTTTATCACACCTTCCTGCCTCATAAGGCCTCCATTGCTGAACCTTTACATAGGCTATTAGACAAAGGCAAACCCTGGACTTGGTCCTCTGAGCATGACAAAAGTTTTAATCTATTAAAAAACTTACTCTCCAGCAACACAACAGTAGCCCTGTTTAATGAACAGCTGCCCTTATGTCTAGCTTGCGATGCCTCCCCCTACGGCATCGGAGCAGTCCTAAGCCATTTAACTAAAGAAGGAATACAGACCCCTGTAGCGTTCTATTCCAGAACGCTGTCAAAACCTGAGCGCAATTACGCTCAGATCGACAAAGAGGCTTTAGCTATAGTAGCTAGCGTAAAAAAATTTCATGATTACCTGTACGGCCGACCCTTTACCATTTTTACAGACCATAAGACCCTGTTAGGACTTTTTACAGTAAACAAGCTAACACCACAGATATTATCCCCCCGCATCCTGAGATGGTCCACCTTCCTGTCAGCCTATTCATACAAGCTAGAATACAGGCCATGGAAAGCCATGGGCCATGCTGATGGCCTGAGCAGACTACCCCAACCAATAGTTGACCCAGACCCAGCACCAGCTGGAAGGATACTGGCTATCTCTGAATTGCCTGAATGCCCATTATCTGTTAAAGATATCTCTGCAGCGACCGCTGCAGACAAGATCTTAGGCAGAGTCTTAGGATATGTCACAACTGGCTGGCAATGCACACCCCCAGACCCGGAATTCCAACCTTATATTTTAAAGCAAAGGGAATTATCCACCCATCAAGGATGTTTACTATGGGGCAGCAGGGTAATCATACCCAACAAACACAGACTCAGGGTGTTAGAGAGCCTCCACGAAGGGCACCCTGGTACCGTCAAGATGAAGGCTCTGGCCAGAAGCTATGTCTGGTGGCCAGGATTAGACAAACAGATTGAGACTCACGTAGCCGGCTGCTATTCCTGCCAACTGGTTAGAGTCGCCCAGCCACAGGCTCCCATACACAGATGGGAAACTACAAAAACACCCTGGTCTCGTATTCATATAGATTATGCAGGTCCATTCCAAGGACAATCATTCTTAATTGTCGTGGACAGCTATTCGAAATGGCTAGAGGTAGCGCCAGTAGCTAGCACAACTTCATCAGCCACAATACAAGTTTTAAGGGGATTATTCGCAACACATGGGCTCCCTGATGTTATAGTTTCCGATAACGGCCCCCAATTTACCTCCTACGAATTCCAGAGTTTCACCACGGCGAACTCTATTAGGCACACCACCACGGCTCCCTTCCACCCATTGACGAACGGCTTGGCAGAGGTGATGGTGAAATCAACCAAGGAGGCACTGCGGAAAATAATCTCCGGCAACTGGCACCGAAGACTGGCACAATTTCTTTTGTCACAACACACCACACCATGCACAACTACTGGGAAGTCCCCAGCAGAGCTTCGCTGGGGCAAAAGATTAACCACCAAACTAGACCGTCTACACCCAGACAGATCCCCTCCAGACCCAGAACCACCCCTCCAACATAGAACTCTTAACACAGGACAAGCTGTCTGGGCAAGGAATTACGGGGGGGGGGCAACAAATGGACACAAGGGGTGGTCATCGAACAAACAGGCCCCCTGTCATACATCATAGACATTGGACAAGATATACATATCCGCAGACACATAGATCAAATTCGGCGGCGCAGTCCTCAAAACATAGGGGGAAGGGGTAACGACGAATTACTGACAGAAGCACCGCCACGAAGCCTCGCACGCCAAAATTCCCCCGATCGGAATATACCATTTCAACACCCCGCTCCAAGTAACGCGAAACCTGCAGAACCAGACCCCCTGCCCCCAGAGCCAAACCTAGAAGCCCCTGGGGAAAAGGAACAACCAACCGAGACAACCCCCCGGTGCTCCGAAAGAATAAAAAGACCTCCTACCTACCTAAAGGACTTCGAATGGGGAAACCCAAAAAAGAAACAGTGGGGGAAAAACCAACTCGATCAGAGGGAGGGGTAAGGGGTGTTGTGTATTTACTAGTTGTTATTGTTATGTATTCACATTGAGTTAAATAGAAGTTAACAGGGCTGAGGTAAAAACCGCGGCAGCTTTTGACAGCTGTCAAAAGCTGCCGGGCGGAACTGCGCAAGCGCCAGCGATTGACAGCTCAACACGCGCTACCGATGACAGCTCCGAGCTGTCAAATCCGGACGGCCCCGATTGGCGGAGACAACGGCGCGGGAACGGACTCACCCCTGATTGGTCGAACTGCCGGCAGCTGTCAGTATAAATAGATGTCTTGTTCTCTTGTTTCTTTGCCTGGTTCAGAATAAAAGGTTAAACTGTTAACTTGCTGTCTCGCCTGCTTACTAACTAAAGCAGTAAAAATGCCGCTGGGGGGGGGAAGCCCTAATAAGCAGGCATATACATAGAATGAAGGCTACTGCTAAGCTTGTAAGCCGCCCTGAGTCTTCGGAGAAGGGCGGGATATAAATGGAATTTTAAAAAAAAGATCCGAATGCCATATGGCGGGGTGAACTCCCATCGTCGCCCCAGCTCCTGCCAATCTAGCAGTTCCAAAGCACACAAATGCACGTACATAAATAGGTACCACTTCACTGGGAAGGTAACAGCCCTCCATGATGTCGTGCTGGCCACGTGACCATGGAAATGTCTTTGTACGGAAAACATATGTTTTCCTATAAGGAATTACTTAGATTGGAAGGGAATAATTGGCAACTTAAATCATTAGATGAGTTAAAACAAGAAAACATAAGTTACTCTTGGTTCCAATACACCCAACTGAAGGCTAGGTGGAAGCTGGATCAGAAGGTTGGCATCACAATTACAGATGAAAACTTAGTAAAACAAATTAGAGATTTAAATCGTGCGCATATAAAGAGGATATATAATGAGAGATGGAATTAGTTAAAGATTGTATGATAAAGTGGGCACAAAACATACAGGAACCAATTCCGTTGGATACTTGGGAGGTAATGTGGGTCAGAAATGTTAAATTTACTCAGGCTCAAAATTTAAGAGAAAATTTTTATAAAATGTTTTATAAATGGCATTTCGATCCCAAAAAGTTGTCTAACATGTATCCTAACCTACAGTCTAAATGCTGGAGATGTAGTAGTTTGTTGTTGTTGTTAGTTGCGAAGTCGTGTCCGACCCATCGCGACCCTATGGACAATGTTCCTCCAGGCCTTCCTGTCCTCTACCATCTTCTGAAGTCCATTTAAGCTCACGCCTACTGCTTCAGTGACTCCATCCAGCCACCTCATTCTCTGTTGTCCCCTTCTTCTATTGCCCTCAATCTTTCCCAGCATTAGGCTCTTCTCCAGTGAATCCTTCCTTCTCATTAGGTGGCCAAAGTATTTGAGTTTTAGCTTCAGGATCTGGCCTTCTAAAGAGCAGTCAGGGTTGATCTCCTCTAGGACTGACAAGTTTGATCGCCTTGCAGTCCAAGGGACTCGCAGGAGTCTTCTCCAGCACCATAGTTCAAAGGCTTCAATTCTTTGGCGCTCAGCCTTTCGTATGGTCCAGCTTTTACTGCCATACATTGCAACTGGGAAGACCATAGCCTTGACTATACGCACTTTTGTTGACCGGGTGATGTCTCTGCTTTTTAGTGTGCTGTCTAGATTTGCCATGGCTTTCCTCCCAAGGAGCAAGCGTCTTTTAATTTCTTGGCTACAGTCCCCATCTGCAGTGATCTTGGAGCCCAGGAAAATAAAATCTGTCACTACCTCAATTTCTTCCCCATCTATTTGCCAGGAATTGAGAGGGCCGGATGCCATGATCTTAGTTTTCTTAATGTTTAGTTTCAACCCAGGTTTTGCACTCTCCTTCTTCACTCGCAACAAGAGGCTCTTTAGTTCCTCTTCATTTTCTGCCATTAGAGTGGTATCATCTGCATATCTTAGGTTGTTGATGTTTCTTCCGGCAATCTTAATTCCAACTTTTGATTCATCTAGCTCTGCCTTTCTCATGATGTGCTTTGCATATAAGTTAAATAGGCAGGGCGACAGTATACAGCCTTGCCGGACTCCTTTCCCAATTTTGAACCAATCAGTGGTTCCGTGTCCAGTTCTCACTGTTGCTTCTTGGCCCGCATATAGGTTTCTCAAGAGACAAATAAGATGGTCTGGTACGCCCATCTCTTTAAGGACTTGCCACAGTTTGTTATGATCCACACAATCAAAGGCTTTAGCATAGTCAATGAAGCAGAAGTAGATGTTTTTCTGGAACTCTCTAGCTTTCTCCATGATCCAGCATATGTTAGCAATTTGATCTCTAGTTCCTCTGCCTCTTCGAAATCCTGCCTGTACTTCTGGTAGTTCTCGATCCACATACTGCTGGAGTCTAGCTTGTACGATTTTAATTTTAGTATTAGTATTGATTATATTTTTGTTTAAGTTATTCTTATTTTGTTTTTAATAATTTGAATGTATCTATGTTAAAGGGGAGTTAAAGCAAATTATGAATTTCATTAATTTTATAATTGATAATATTAGTTAGAATATGATTATTATATCTATAACCCTGTATTCAGCTCTGGGAAGTGGGGGGGGAAGGGGGGTGGTTTGGGGCGGGTGGGTTTTGGCGATATGTATTGTAATCTTTTTTTTTTGTAAAACTCTTTAATAAAAAAAAGAAATGTCTTTGTACGGCTCTGGCTGAATGGCCTTGAGCACTGCTTTCTACGGTCAGCAACGTCTAATGGAGCAAAATCCACAGGGACTCCTTTCCCTTACAGAGAAAAGAAGAAAATATCCGAGGTATTCTACTGCCTGGCATTCTTATTTAGCCCACCCAAAATGTAGGACAGTTTGCAGCCCCTGCTGCCATCTCAGAATATGTGAGACCAAGGTGGCCTTTTTAACGGAACATTTTAGTGTTTGAAATGTATGCCTTAGTCTTAGAAAGCTTTTAAAACACAGCTTAACTCATAGAGAATTCTGAAGAATCTCAAAAAATGGAATGTTGACCTTATCTAGTTTTGAATTGTGGTCCTTATCATGCCAAACAAAGCTTGGTGCATTCTTATAGGAATACTATACCCCTGACATAAACCAGGAAAATAGAGCTATTGTGGGTTTTTCATCACCATATTATGTGATTGCATATTCTATAGGTGTATTATGTACTACATTAAAGGACTAACTCTAGTGCAAACATGTAAAACACAAGGCCCGGGGGCCAGATCTGGCCTGCGAAGTGGTTTTATGCGGCCCGTGAAGCCATCCTGGCAACAGTGAGGGAACGGCCCCCACTGCCTTGGCCCTGGCCCAGAGACCCTCCTTCCAGAGACCCTCAGATCTGTCCCACTCCTGCCCAGGCCCCCATAGGCACCCTTGATGCGGACGATGTAGAGATGGCCATGCCCACCCAGTAAGCCATACGCACTCTAGCCATGCCCACCCAGTAGGTCATGCCCACCCAGGCCATACCCACCCGGCCCCTTAAGGGCAACCGCAATGCTGATGCAGCCCTCAATGAAATTGAGTTTGACACCCCTGCTCTAGTGAATCCTAAATTTAGTGTCCATTGGTTTTTATAAGTTATAAATGTGGTGCTTTCCAAATTTGTTAGGAAAGGTTGTTCTGATATAAAAAGAGAGATTTCTTTTGCTAACGTGCATAATTTTCTATTGGTTTTTTTTCTCTTTTTTTCTCTCATTTCTATTCCAAAAATAAAAACTTCCTGATTCCAAGAAGAAAAATAAGAGCCAAGGAATTCTTTTAATAGCAACAGTGTATGATGCATATAAGACCTTACTTTCTTGGTTTTATTTGGATCAGCAACACCAATTCAAGGCTGTCTGAGTTGACATTTGAGGTCATAAGAGATTTACAGACAGTGTAAATTTGAAAAGTTCTGCCTAGTGTTTCAAGGAGTTTGGCAGTTTTTATTGGCAATATCGTCATTTCCTGGCATGTTGAATTAGATGATTAGCATAGCGAAAAGTGTCATAAAACAAAACAAAACAAAATCAAGTGGTTCTAAGCATTATGGTTACAGAAAGGACAAAGTGTGCTGCAAACCTCCTTACTAAGCATTAAGATGAACTGTTTGCTGTACATTTCCTGTCAGAATACAAATGAAATTTGTTTGGTAATTTGTAATTTTGAATATTAAGATCTGTTCTGCTCAAGGAGTCCTCTAATTCATCAGCCAAGGCATTCTTGAATGAATCTTTGTCACCTTCTTACATCAGGAAAAGAAAAAGCTAACACAACATTATTATTTTTTAAAGACCCACATGTACTTCAAACAGTAAATCCATTGTTGGGAGCTACCATCTCAGCAGATTTAAAGGTTACACTTAATAAGAATTTGCCACACAGATGCGTTTGGCCTTTGGCCATTCATACTGCTGAGCCATTAGAATTCCATATGAAAATTGAAACTTGAAGCCTTTTTTCCCCCCTGAGATGATGATACTCTTCCTGCAGATTGGAAATCAAAGGTTATATTGATCCTACCTAAACATCTGCCTAGCATGGTTAAAAGAGAACTCAAGTTTGTGGCTTTAAGAACATGATACATGATTCAAATATTACACCCTATCCATTAAAAAGACAATAAAAAGGGTGTTTGTGTACGTATACCTATGTAACAAGAGACAGCATGTGAATGATGTAGACTAAAACTGACTCATGGCAATTGCAAAACAACCCAAACCTGAGTGCATAGCTTGACAGTACTTAAAAATGTACATCTAGACCTCAAAAATGGTGGCCACACATGATTCAGAGAATGGAGTGGGTGGGTTCTGTTGAGGGACAACCCGGTGAAAACACGTAAATGGAAGAGAAAACAGCTAACAGTTGGGGAACAGTATTCTATGGCGACTTAACTTTCAAAACAATAAGCAGCATTGAGGGAATAGCATTGAAACTATGAAAAATATTCATAAAGTTCTCTGTTGGGAATGGAAATGAATAAAAAAAAATAACAGACATTGGGGAAATATATTTTAAACAGTACGGAGGGAACAAGGGTGAATGATCCCCAGGGTTTAATGATGGACTGTTTTAAGGGGAAAGAGATGCTCTAATACACAGTCATTTTTGCTATAGAGAGGAAGGGAGGGAGAAAATGAGTTTTGGAGAAGCCAAACAAAGGAGTGGTTGTGTCTCTTAACAATGGTGCTTAAGAAGATTGAAGGGGAGGGGGAGGACTGTGAAGCCAGCCACTGTATAAATACAGATTAAAAAATAAAGTGGAGAAGGAATGAGAGATCCATAGCCTTTCTGTGGCATGGTCCTGGCCTTTGAAGATTGGTGGTTCCAAGAACTTCTAGATGTTTTCAGAAGAAAGAGCAAAAGGAAAGCAGATCCTATAAACAGCCTCTCATGAATGATTATTCAACAGGGTAACCTCAACAGTTTCCTTGTTTTCATAATGCCCCTGGAGCCGGGACTTAGTCCAGTTCAGAAGATATGCATGAATGGACTGGTGCTTTATTTGTCTGCATCCAGCTGATCAGACAGAGATCAGATGGTTTTCTAGGCTGTGAAACTGACCAACAATTGCACCATGGATAAATGAAGGATATATATTTTTAAGGTTTAAGTAGTCATCATACTAGAGTTGCTCCTGAATGTTATACTGACCTTCTTGAGGCTACAACTGCAATTCTAGTAGAAGAAATCAACAGGCCTCTTTCTTTTCCATGGCCATGCTGGTCAGGCTCAAATAAGGACATTTGGCCTCAGGTGATTCAAAAAAATAAGCCAAAGTTTACCACAAATGGGAAAGTTCAAAGCTGGTCACTCAACTCTCCAGCTTCCCCTGGAGTGACTTCAGTTAGTGTCTGGCCAAAAGGTGACTCAGAAAGGCCCTGAGTCATTCTATTACCCAGAGGCAAGTTCACAAAAAGGTTTTAAGTTCTGATTGCATTAAAAATTGCTACCGCATAGTTCTTGCGTTCAGTTGACTGTTCACTGTTGAAGTTCAGAATCCAGTTAACTTGTCAACAGGATGTCTACCAGTTTGCTTTACTGAGCTACACTGGAAGATGTATTCTTACATTGGCATTAAACCTGAGCAGAAGGTTATATCAACAGGGAAAGGGCGGTATATAAATGTAACTAAAAAAATAAATAAAAAAAAGGGACGCGGTGGCTCAGTGGGTTAGGACGCTGAACTTGTCGATCGGAAGGTCGGCAGTTTGGCGGGTCGAATCCCGAGTGCCGCGTAGCAGAGTGAGCGCCTGTTACTCGTCCCAGCTTCTGCCCACCTAGCAGTTCGAAAGCACGTAAAAATGCAAGTAGAAAAATAGGGACCACTACGGTGGGAAGGTAACAGCGTTCCGTGCGCCTTTGGCGTCTAGTCATGCCGGCCACATGACCACGGAGACGTCCTCGGACAAGCGCTGGCTCTTCGGCTATGAAACGGAGATGAGCACCGGCCCCTAGAGTCGGAAACGACTAGCACGCATGTGCAGGGGAACCTTTACCTTTACCTTTAAATAAATAAATATGGTGGAGGGAATAAAGAAAGATTTCTCGTACACCTTGTCCTGGATTCCACACCTCCTCCATCCTGTCTTATTATAAAGGTGTTTCCTCCTGTGTAAATCTAAATCTAGAATGGTATGGTATTGGGATTTCAGGAGCAAGGGTTTCTTGGGATAAGCTAAAGGATTGGGTGTTTCTGTTCAAAAAGAAGGTTACAAAAGGAAAGTGCAGGTAAACCCATTTTGTGAAATCCTTCAGAAACTTCATAGAAAGAAAGGAAGAAATGAACGTGGGAAATGCATGCAATAATGAAACAAACTAAAAGTGACACCAATGACATGATTTTAAAAAATCAGTTGCCATTGTTGGTAACTATACAATCTATAGATCTTTATTTTTACACTCTGGATATGTAATTACAGTTACAGTATTGCTTCATCAAATATTGGGCTAAGTTTGTAAGAAGTCAGTATTTGTGTGTTTGTGTGCATGTGTTGATGTCTGTCTTTCAGTCTGCTTATCAACCAGTTCATTCACACTGTCCTATCTTTCTGTATGCTGCTTGTGTTAGAATCTGATTATAAGTAGGTACAACTCAAGGTAGGGTACAAGCAAGGATTGCTTTCCAATCAGTACATGGTCTAATAATGTGTTTCTCATTTCATCAATACAGAGGCTTAGCCAATGGTGGGATTCAGCCAGTTCACACCAGTTTGGCAGAAGCGATACCTAATTTTTTGTTGAGTTCGGCGAGCTGGTTATGATAAATCTATGTTTTCCAGAACACGTCTTGGTTTCATTCAGCTTCCTTCCAGGCAGGGGGACAAAAATGTTCCTCAAAAGTCCAAGAGGGAGCGATGGAAACCAAATGGAGACGTGGTGCCTTCAATCACGTCACTCAGGCAAAAACTAGGTGTTGCTTCTCAGAAGTAATTTCAGAAATAGATGCTTCATCTCTCTAGTTTCCCGACTGGAAAAGGGAGCGAGGCCACCAAGTATTAGCTGGGTGTCAACACCGCAAACGAATTTGGCTGAAGCCATTTCTACTTTGTTTTCAGTTGCCACAGAGTTGGGGGGTGAGTATTTTTTTTAGCTTTGTCAAAACAATAAATTGTTCTGTGGGAACCAAGGTCATTGCTGCCTGAGTTTTGGCGGGCTGAAACTTTAGTTAGGAAGCCCACCAAGGTAGTTTATTGGGGAAGGTGATTTATGACACATTACTGGGGTGGGGAAATCAACTTTGTAACATTGTAACCTTTGGGGGGGGCAAACTTCAGTCTTGGTTTCACTTTTGAAATTGCCAATATTATGTAGCCAATAAATATGTTGTTTAGGGAACTATCTTGCCTTGGAGTTCTCTTTTTACTGGTCTCATCTATCAGAATCATGACACTGGGGTTGTCGCCCTGGAACTTTTTCCTGTCTAGCTATACAGAGTGCAACTAATGATGAACAGGAAAGCTCTTAAAGGCTTCTGTTCTGAGAACTGGTTGTTAAAGTATTTGAATCCCACCACTGAGCTTAACCTGTATGAATATAGCACAACTAAATTCCCCCCACTCTGGTGCTTTTAAACCACTTCTTTAGTTACAAGAATCCATAAAAAGAATTAAAGAAAAGTATTTGGATTGAGGCCATTAGTATAGTAAATATATCCTATATTTATTTCATTGCAAATGTCATCCATTTTAAACTAAACTTTTAAAATGGCTTTTGATCTTCCTGAGAAACTTTTAGCTATTAAAAGAGTCATTCACTTTGCAAATGCCATTTCTGAGTAGCAAGATCCAAATGTAAGGTGTGGTTTGAGGAATCTCAACACATTTCAGAAGTACAAGAATTTTTTTTAAAAAAAATATGAAGACTGGAAGCATCTGTGAAACAAGAATTAATGAAATAAATAATCACAGAACTGAACAGACTACAAGCTGGAGAACTTCCAAACAGTCACACCTTAAGCCTAAGCAAGCTCAGTAACCACTGACAGCTAACAAGTGAAAAGAGTACGAATGGAATGGAAATTTGTGAATAAAAACATTCCATATTACAACAGTTCGTTGCAGCTTCCACTCAGAATCATAACATAGTACAAAGATGCAAACATAAATCAGTCCACCTCTCACTATATGGGCACCAGTATTTTTATTCTTGTTTCAAAACTAGATTTAAATAATGCTGTTTTCATTGCCAAAGAAGAACATATCATTTTCATCCTAAAAAAAATGTCATTTTTACAATGCAGAATCTGGGAGACTCAGCTCATTATCTTCCAGATGTGGCTGTGTAAACAACTTTCAGAAGCCCTAGCTAGCAAGACCAATGGCAAAGGTTGCTGAGAAGTGTAGTTCAGGAACATCTAGAACACCACTGCAGAAATCATAACTTAACCATGCTATAAATTATTTGTTCTGTTCACTGAGAATCTGAGCCTTCACCTCCCTTAAACTATGCTTCTAAGAAACTACAGATAAAATAAAATGAATCCCTTTCTGTTTGCTCTGGAGGATGTTCTTCTCTCATTACCATTTGGGAGGGAAAATGTTCTCTTTTCCTGCACAGAATGTTTTCTAGCCATATTTTATTGAATGCAGTATGAACTGTTGGGAAGAATTTTATCACTGTAGGGGGACAAAGCAGTCTAATGATCCTCCTCCAAAGTTCAAGGTGACCAAGCATACTCTAAATCAGGAGTCATGTAGCGTCCTTTCTGATTAATACACTTTATTGAAAGGATGGAATGAGCTTCAGCTTGGGAAAACCTATGGCATTAAATAAAATGTGTTAGTCAGAAAAGAGGCTACTAGGTTACCACCATAGGTGAACACATCTCTTCTACAAACATTCTCTAAGAAAAACAAGAAAGATCAATAACGAACAAAGACAAATATGCAGTATGTGTCCAAAGACAATGTTGCAAGATACAATCTGGGTTGGTCACTGGGACCAGAGATTTATTTTTCTGAGCTTCCAAAGACTTGGCAGCACAAGGAAACAACAGCCAATCGCCTGCCATCAGCACACCAATCAACCAATAGGAAGGTACCACATAAATGCAACTCATAGAATAGCCTAAAGCTCACATTCTCCTAATAAGTTCCCTGAGAATGAGCTGCAGAGTGTATTATGTACTGGGCTCTTTGAGGAATACCACGTGGGTTGCTGGAGCAGCTAACGGCTCTCCAGCAACCCAGACTACAAGTCTCCTGTGCTGCAATTGGTTATCTCCAGGCGACAATGGTTGATTCAAACCTATTGGCTGCCACCTACTGGCTAGACTATATATTGCGGCTAGTTGCAGCCTTTTCCCCAGTACAGTTCCTGCACAAAATAAATGGTGAGTTACCCAGTACTCCGTTCCGCGTCTTCATTCCTGCGCCAAAGAACCCGCTATTTAACAGCATGAATCTGAAAGATCGGAAGAGTAAACCTCTGGTTCCGGTGACTGACCCTGATTGGATCTTGCAAAGATAACTAAGACTACGTTCTTTCTTACACACTACAACTCCAAATGACTCGATGCTTGGCAATGCAGGAGAAAAAGTCAGGCAACCTTCAGGGATAAAGCCAAGACCACATAGTCCAGATGTTGGTGGTAGGAAACTTAAGACAAATTGTTACTCAATGAGTAATAGAAATTGGGAGCAATAACAAAGCAGAGTAGAATTAGTGCTGTGTCATTCTGGAAAATGCAAGCTGGACATTGGAAATGTCAGTATTAAGAGGAGATACTTGGCTTCTAGTGTTGCTGCATCTATGAAGTTTCTTGGCATCCGGTTTATGCTGTTGCTTAACTTCTCTCCAGCAAAAGTGACAACTGCTTATGTAATTATACAGAATCCTCTTTTAAAACAAAATAGTGCTTATTGCTAATTAAATGAATTTAGCATCAGAATAGAATAAGAAAAGCCATGTTATTATTTATTTATTGCAACCATGCTGTATTTTTTTAAAAAAAATCAACTGTATACATTTTTTTAAGGATAGAGATGGCAAAGTTTCTTTTCCCCCTTTCTTTTGTTTTATTGGTCTAAGGTTTTGGATTAGGCTTTAGATTTTCTGCACCCTGTTACCCCAAACTAATTACTTAATATATCAAATGGAAGAAATTGTAAAATAGCAATAATATTAATTGTTTACACTAATTACTTTATTTTAATCAAATGCAAATTTAATTGCATCAAAATTTAGTTTTTATCAAGTTTCCTTGTTGAGTCTGACCTTTTTCCCAAGCACACTATTCATATATTTAATGTACATCTCTCCAATAATGTAATTAAATACAAAATAAATCAGCTATAGCTACACCTCTATTACTTATCATAAAGAAAATTTCTGAAGCTCATATGAATGCAAAAACACATATGAATGCACAAAACAGCCACCATGATTCTGAATTTATAACTTTCTGATCTAACAAGATTCATAAATATCGAAGCATTTCATTCATAAAATGTAAATTAAAAACTATAGAGATGGCATGATGTTCCAAACTAGGAAATTTCTGACTGAAATTTCACTTTAAAGCCTTTACTGTAAATAATTTGAAAATTAAAACAGAATCCTAATATTATGGAATGGTGTTTTATATATATATATATATATATATATATATATATATATATATATATATATATATATATATATATATATATATATATATATATATATATATATAAATCTTTACTTCCCACCCCCACTATTTGTATCTAAAAGTAAGGTAAATAGAGCAGATTGGAATATAGTGTATATCCAGTCCTATTATCAAGAAGTCTGGTGGCGGGGGGGGGGGGTAGGACAAGGCCATTTTTCAAAGTGATGGATCAGATTCATGGAGCACAGAGGTGACCCAATAAGCCAGATCTGAGTCCTTATAAAATAAATATCTGGACAGTGAAAAGTAAATGAAGGTCATTTTGTGAGTATATGGCAAACATTACCATCTGTTTTCTGTTCAGACTGTCTTGCCATGCAGTAATGGAAAATATGATGTTTAAACAAGGATGCTTCGTAATTCAAGTTGAAAATTTCAAGCAGCACTATGGTTCCTAGGAGTAGATATTGTATACTGTAAGGCAGGATAGTCATTGGAAAAGACCCTGAAGTTGGAAAAGATTGAAGGCAAAAGGAGAAGGAGATTGCAGAGATGGATAGAGAGTGTTATCAATGTGATAAACATGAATTTGGGCAAACTCCAGGAGACAGTGGAGGATGGGAAGGGCTGGCGTGCTATGGCCCATGGGGTCACAAAGAGTGACTTAGTGACTGAATAACAAGGGCAGGATATATGAATGGGGACTTTTACAGTAGTTTTAAGTTTATATTCCTTGGAAGTTCAGAGTAAAATTACTTTATGCATGCTTTCACTGGGAACATCCAGTAATTTATCTATCTATCTATCTATCTATCTATCTATCTATCTATCTATCTATCTATCTATCTATCTATCTATCTATCTATCTATCTATCATCTATCTATCTATCTATCATCTATCTATCTATCTATCTATCTATCTTCTATCTATCTATCTATCTATCTATCTATCTATCTATCTATCTATCTATCTACCTACCTACCTACCTACCTACCTACCTACCTACCTATCTATCTATCTATCTATCTATCTATCTATCTATCTATCTATCTATCTATCTATCTATCTATCTATCTATCTACCTACCTACCTACCTACCTACCTACCTACCTATCTATCTATCTATCTATCTATCTATCTATCTATCTATCTATCTATCTATCTATCTATCTGTCTCCCTTTCTGCTTCTCTTCTATCTTCCCCCTGACATGTTTGAAAAAAAGGGGGAGGGGGACAAAAAGCACTAATGAAGAAAGGTGACTCTGAGAGCATCATTCTGTGTGCATGACATTAGCATTTTGTGTATTTATGCATGTCTACTTTGTGGGGAAATATTAATATTATTAATATGGTTTGTGACACAGTCAGCCAGATGTTCAGGCTTGATTTAACATTTTTGTTCACCTATCAAGTCCTTCCCAAGGACCTGGGATAGGCAGATGTGGATTTCTGATGATGAGGTATCATTGCAGGATTTCAGCTATTCTGAGTAGAGCTGCCTTTTGCAATTGACTGGTGGTGAATTTGTCAACACCAGTGGTGTTCAAATGCTGCTCCAAGTTTTCTAGGCTTGCACCCAAGGTGCTTATTACTGTTGGTGCTGCCTTTGCTTTCTTTTTCCATAATCCTTCTATTTTTATTTGCAGAACTTTGTATTTGGTTATCTTTTCCAATTCTTTATCTTCTCTTCTGCTGTCTCCAGGAGCTGCCACATCCACTATCCAGACTTTTTTGTCTTTTTAATTGACAGTTATTAAGTCTGGTGTGTTGTGTAGCAAGCACCTTTTAGTCTGAATTCTAAAGTCCCAGAGCACTTTAGCTTGTTCATTTTTTTATTTCTTTTTCTATTTTGTGATTTCACCAGATCTTGCTTGTAGGCAAATGGTACTTCTTGCAGACCCTCCAATGGACCATGTCATGCTACTGCTTATTGTCAGTATGTGTTATCTTCTTGCAGCAGCTAACTAGGTGGTCCACTATTTCTTCATCTGTTTAATACATGGTTATTCCCACGTGTGAACAGTGATGGGTCTTAAATATTTGCTCACATGTATTAATCATTTTTTCCTTAATCTAAAAATCAGAATAATGTACATGTTAGAGATAGTGAAGTTAAACTAGGTTGCTAATTTAAGACCCATTAGGCAGAATACTCATTTGCTTTATAACTAATATTTTTTCGGCACAATCTCCCATATCAAATAATTTTCTCCACTTCTGTAGCCAAACATACTTTACCAAACTTATGCTGTCAGTAATAAAACAATGCTAATCCATTTCCATTTCTTAAAAAACTGAATTCCTAACTACTGTGGAAAACAAAAAACAATTCCTCTATCTCATAAGCTACAAATACAACTTAAATTCCAATAGGTTTAATGCATGCATCATTGTGAGAATTTGACTTCTCACTCAATAGACTGGCTGTTACATATCACGCATCCCAGTTCCATTTCAACAAACCCAGCTTATGGAAAAGTCCTAGATAATATCAAGCCAAACACATATTTGCTCTTCTTTTTGTGAAGGGGTAAATGCCATCTCTTAATTTATAGATATCGGAAATCTTGGGGTGAAGCAAAAAAATAATAATTAGCAACTGCCTAGTTAAGCCTGATTTAGACTTTTCTGCAACTGCATAAAAGTTTGTTGCATACCTACTCTGCAAAGGGATTGATGGGTAAGTGCACATTGCAGATGGTTAACGATGGGCCAATGAGCACGCCTCCCAAATCTCAACTACATGTTGCATGAAAATAACAGAACAACAGAGTTGGAAGTCTTCTAGTCCAACCCATTGCTCAACCAGGAAACCCTATATTATTTGAGACAAGTGGTTGTCCAATCTCTCTGTGTGTTCTGCATGCTGATTGGTTGATCTGACTTCCTGTTGGGAGGTGGGCAGAAGGCAAGGCACATTCTGGTGACATTAATATTCACAGAGGTAAAACTGCTACCACTATGCAACTGTCTCCGAATGACAGAAACATAAATTCCCTGATGTGCAGTGATGCAGAAGTCTAAGCTTTAGACTTCAAGCTGTAGAAGGAAAGAGTGAATACAGATTGCCTGGCATTTTTTGCATTCATCTTTTGGATGGCTCAGACTGATTAATGATTGGTCCTTCGTGGGTTTTAAAGCTGCAAGCATATGGACATCATGCTGATTATGTTTTTGATATGTAGATGTTGAAGACAAGTTGGGGAATCACCAATTGATTTTCCAATGGTTTGGCATAATTTGCAAATGTGAGACCATTGGAATGTTACAACAAATATCATATAAATGATCCAAGGATTTTAATTATGGCATGTGAAAAGAGACCTAATATCTGATGTACAGAGGTAGACACAACATAAATAAACTTTTAAGTGCTCTCTTTCTCTCTCTGTTTCTAGTTTTAGTCACAGCTGAATACTTTCCCCTCTATTGTTGGCATCCTTCAGTCTCAAGAGACTATGGTATCATGCTCTGGAAAGAGGTCCTAAAACAGCATCTGGTGTGGCTAAAAAGGCCAATTTGAGAATGGCAGTCTCTTCCACACTTAGGGCAAGTACAATCTGTCCCCTGTCCAGCCCCCAGGTTTTGCTGGTTCCAGGACTGCCTCTTTGCCTCAGCCTGCCACACAAGTGTCTCTTCGAAATGGAGAAAGGCCATGCTGCGTCTTTAACCTCTAGGCTGAACGATCAGAGGTCAAGGTTTCCCAGCTGTTAATGTTCATTCCCAAGGCCTTTAGATCTCTCTTGCAGATAACCTTATATTGCAGTTGCGGTCTCCCTCTGGGGCGCTTTCCCTGCACTAGTTCTCCATACAGGAGATCTTTCAGAATCTGACAATCAGCCATTCTCACGACATGCCCAAGCCAGCGTAGACATTGCTGTTTCAATAGTGTATACATGCTAGAAATTCCAGCATGTTTCAGGACTGCACTATTTGGAACTTTGTCATGCCAGGTGATGCTGAGAATACACCAGAGACAGCACATATGAAAGATGTTCAGCTTTCTCTCCTGCCATGCATAAAGGGTCCAAGACTCACTACAGTACAAGAGTGTGCTTAAGATGCAGGCTGTATAGACCTGTCAGCTTCTTATTAAGCCATACTCTCTTTGTAAGTCTGGAAAATGTGGTGGCCGCTTTACCAAAACGTTTATTCAGCTCAGTATCTAAAGAGAGAGTGTCGGAGATAGTTGAGCCAAGGTACACAAAGTCATGGACGACCTCCAGTTCTTGTGCAGAGATTGTAATACAGGGAGGTGAATCCACATCCTGACCCATGACTTGTGTTTTTTTCAGGCTGATTGTTAGTCCAAAGTCTTGGCAGGCCTTGCAAAAAAAAATCCATAAGTTGTTGAAGGTCTTCCGCAAAGTGAGCAGTAACGGCAGCATCATCAGTGAAGAGGAATCCCTTAGGCGTTTCAGCTGGACTTTAAACTTTGCTCTCAATCTAGAGAGATTAAAGAGTTTTCCATCTGATCTGGTATGGAGATAGATACCCTCTGTTGCAATTCCAAAAGCATATTTCAGCATGATGGCAAAAAAGATCCCGAATAAAGTTGACGCAAGGACGCAGCCCTGCTTCACTCCGCTTCAAATGTCAAAGGAATCTGATGTTGGAGCCATCAAAAACAACAGTGCCCTTCATTTCCTCATGAAAGGACCTGATGATGTTGAGGAGCTGAGGTGGACATCCAATCTTTGGGAGAATTTTATATAGGCCGTCCCTGTTAACCAAGTCAAAAGCCTTCGTAAGTTCTATGAAGGCTACGAAAAGTGGCTGTCTTTGTTCCCTGCATTTCTCCTGCAACTGTCTAAGGGAAAATACCATGTCAGTGGTGGACCTATTGACTCGGAATCCACACTGTGATTCTGGATAGACTCTCTCTGCAAGCACCTAGAGCCTCTTCAGTACAACATGGGCAAGCAGCTTCCCTACAACACTGAGAAGAGAGATGCTGGTTAGTTGTTACAGTCACCCCTTTGTTCTTATAGAGTGTAACAATATTTGCATCCTTCATGTCCTGTGGTACTCCACCTTCCCTCCAACAAAGGCAGAAGATTTCATGCAGTTCAGTAGGGATGCTCTCTTTGCAGCACTTCAGAATTTCGGCAGGGATGTTATCTTTTCCCGGGTGCCTTGCCAGAGGCAAGGGAATCCAGGGCCGCATTTAGTTCTTCTAAAGTTGGTTCGCTGTCAAGCTCCTCCAAGACAGGCAGACACTCAATATTATTTAATGCTTCTTCAGTTACCCCATTTTCTCTGGAATATAACTCAGATTAGTGCTGCACCCAGCGTGCCATCTGCTGTGCTCGGTCCTGGATAACCTCACCTGTAGCAGACTTCAGAAGGGCAAAGATTTCTTCTTTCCCCTCTATAATAAATGTAGATCTTCAAAAGCTTTATTTCAAAATATATCCTGTTAAGCAATGCATAAAAAAGGTAGATATGAGTAGGATTCACTGCAAATCACTGGTGATCTAGCCTGCTTTATATTCTTTCTTCTCTTTTTTTAGAAATATTGGCAGCAAGTCTAAACAACATTCCTTTACTTTGAAAGTAACAGGAAAAAAGAGTAAGTTCAAAATGTTTTCATGAAATTGTTCAATTCATCTCTGCATTTTTACCTGAATATTGAGTTTCTGGGTGCTATTGGCATAGTTAATGTACGTGTATGCACAGTTTGCAGATTTGCAGTGGATTATTTTCAAACCCAAAATCCGATTTACATTTTTAATCCTCAGTTTCCAGTTTTTACAAGTCTCTGTAAGAAATTGGCTAGAACTGAGATGTACAGATGTAGCCTTAATGACATTATTTTGCCTGCTACAGCACTGAAGACCGTGATATCCAAAGATTTTATGTGTAGGTACTACAATTTTATTATAGTATCCAATAAAAACCTAATTCCTATTACTAGATAGTTTGAGTTTATCCACTTGATGGAGGAAAAACAGATGTTTTCCTTCTCTTCATGTACCAGCCTTGAGAGTGATGTAAACAAAGCTTAATAAATGTAAAACTTATAAATACTATATGACTTGATCTTTTTCAGAAAGCTGCTTCTCATTCTTGATTAATCATTGACCACACAACTTGGAGAACCATTATTTCTGGATATGTCTAAACAATGGGGTAGTATGGTGGCATATTATTTTTTGTCTGGTATTTCCCCCATTTTTTAAACTTTTATAAATGAAGATATACAGTTTATACATATACATATACATATACATACATACACACACACACACATCTAGGGGTTAAAACAACTGCTTAAGACGCAGTCGGCCCATGTTCGAATCTCAGAAGGGTATGGCTGACTGATGAGAATAAATAAGTTTGAAATGATCATATTGGTCTCCCTTTATTCTTTGTTAGCAAGCCAAAAAAATTACACACACACACACACACACACACACACACACAGAGAGAGAGAGAGAGAGAGAGAGAGAGAGAGAGAGAGAGAGAGAGAGAGAGAGAGAGAGAGAGAGATAAAAAAATGGTTTTTTAAGATTTTAAGAAAAAGGGAAAGAGTTACATTAGAAATAACACTTATATTTCAGTATGCATTCTTTGTCCTACATGGTTTCAGCTTGGCATACATGATCAGGTATGAAATTATTCTTGACTTTTCTGAAAGGAATTCCTGAAATGCACCAAGTTCTCCTTACTGTTCTAAAAAAAATTGAACTGGTTCTCTATAGAATTATATGCTCCAAAAAATGATGTTATTGGTGCTATTGTGATGTTATCTTGTCTCTAAGCTTTGTTTTATGCTGTTGTACTGAGATAAGGGCAAACCTTTTTTTTTGCTTCTCTTGTTATTTTTAATGTAAGATAACATAGAACATAAAATAATAGAGTTGGAAGGGACCTTGGAAATCTTGTAGTTGAACCCCCTGCTCAAGCAGGAGATCCTATACCATTTCAGACAAATGGCTGTCCAGTCTCTTTTCAAAAGCCTCCAGTGATGGAGCACCCACAACTTCTGGAGGCAAGCTATTGAATTGGTTATTGCTCTCACCATTAGGAAATTTCTCCTGAATTCCAGGTTGCTTCTCTCTGTAGTTAGTTTCCATCCATTGTTTCTTGTCTTGCTTTCTGGTGCTTTGGAAAATAGTTTGATCCCTTCATCTTTGTAGGAGCCCCTCAGATAATTGAAACACCGCTATCATGTCTCTCTTAGTCCTTCTTTTCACTAGATTAGACATACATAACTGAAAGGAAAGGATAGATAATTTTAAGAATCTCTTTTCACTTTTCAAAAGTTTGGAGGTCTTTTATTTTTATTTTTTCTAAATATGTTATACATATTTGAAACACCACAATCAACTTTTCTTTGCTTTTTCAAAAGGTTTTTTTCCCTCCTCTGGAAACTGACAAGAAACTGCTATGGAATTCAAGAAGGTGGGGGGAAAACATGTGTTATAATAAGCAAGGAGATTGGGTTGTTCCTAATTCAGCATTTCCATCTTTCTCTCTCTTACCAATAATCTGCTTTGTGGGCTTATAAAAACATGGGGAAAAAACCAAGTTCAGTCTTGCAATAAATATTATCTGAGTCATTTAAATGCAATGAAATTCATATAATTGTGCAGAGGTTTTTAAGCCAGTCACTTCAGTTAGCCGTTTCTGTCAACATTAAAAATACCCTTCAGGGCAAAAGCTAAATGTCAGCATTAACTAAAGCTCTATTTCTGCTCTAATTGTAAGCAATCAGTTAGGTTTCAGCCTAATGGACTTTCTGACATGTGGACCAATAGTGAGCTATCTTGTACCCACTCTGCCTTTCTTTCTGCGGCTGAGTAAATTAAATGCAAATCTACACCACTGTTACTTCTTCAACAATATCTGGTATCTGGCATTTCTGAATAGTGTGACCAATGTATTGCAATTCCTGCTTTCCTCCATGGATTATTTCCTTAAAAAATGCTTGTAAAACCCCAGGGTGGGGATGGAGATGGATAATAAAATCTTTGCCATTTGGTATTTAATTAGATGAGGACAGGAAAGCCTGGAGGAACATTGTCCATGGGGTCGTGATGGGTCAGACACGACTTCGCAACTAACAACAAGAACAACAAATTTAATTAAATATACAGCAAAGCAGAAATGGGTAGGGCTGTTTAGTTGTTCATCTGATCTTTAAGGTTAATTTCATCTTAATTCAATACAACACAACACAATGTTATTTATTGGCCAAGTGTGATTGGGCATACAAATAATTTGTCTCCAGTGCATAAGCTCTCAGGGTACATGCAAACAACAAAGTAATATAATCATAAGATACCAATAGTAGAAAGTAATAGGAAAGATGAGAAGGATAATAGTAATGCAGCCCATGGGTAAATATCCTTAAACATAAGAAAGCGTTGTGGGAATTAGGTGTTCATCAAAGTGATGGCATGGGGGGGGGGAAACTGTCTTTGCGTCTAGCTGTTTTGGCATGCAATGCTTTATTGCATCATCCTGAAGAGAAGAATTGAAACATTTTATATCCAGGATGTGAGGTGTATGTAGAGATTTTCTCAGCCCTCTTTCTAGCTCATGCAGTATATACGTCCCTAATGGAATGCAGGTGGTTGCAGTTGTTTTTTTCTGCAGTCCCTAATATCTGTTGAAGTTTACACCTGTCCTGTTTGGTTGTTGTAACAAATCAGACAGTTATAGAAGTAAGGTAAAGGTAAAGGTTCCCACGCACATGCGTGCTAGTCATTTCCGAGTCTAGGGGTCAGTGCTCATCTCCATTTCAAAGCTGAAGAGCCAGTGCTTGTCCGAGGACATCTCATGTGGCCGGCATGACTAGATGCCAAAGGCGCACGGAACGCTGTTACCTTCCCACCCTAGTGGTCCCTATTTTTCTACTTGCATTTTTACGTGCTTTCGAACTGCTAGGTTGGCAGAAGCTGGGACGAGTAACAGGTGCTCACTCGGGATTCGACCCACCAAACTGCCGACCTTCTGATTGACAAGCTCAGCATCCTAACCCACTGAGCCACTGCGTCCCTAGCTGTTATAAGTACAAATGACAATAATTCCTCTGTAGAACTGTACCAGCAGCTCCTTGGGCAGCCTGAGCTTTCTGAGTTGACACAGGAAGTGCATTCTCTGTTGTGCCTTTCTAAGGATGGTTAGGTGTCCATTTCAATTGCAGAAGCCAGAAACATGAAGGTCTCGACTGTTGATACTGTATTGTCTAATATTATAAGAGATGGTAGTTTTAAGTGTGTTCAGCTCCAGATTGTTCCAGCTGCACCACAGGGCCAGTTGTTCAACTTCCCATCTGTATGCAGACTCATCACCATCTCATTACCATCATGCCCAGATTCTGGTACTTCAGATGCTGAACTTATTATTTTTTTCCTGTTACTATTATTATACTTCTGTTACTAGAAGTAATTCTTTCTTCTCAAATAATGATTGAGTTCTCTTCCTATCCTGCCGCTTGTCACAATTCCTCTTTTATGTTAATGATATTTAATGAATGATATAGGTGCAGTTAAAAATCTTCAGCGGAATTCGCTTTGGTGAAGTCAGATACCAAAGTGCTGGAAAAATACCTAAAGGCAGTGAATTCAAAGGCTTGACAATCCTAAGACAAACACAGACACAAACTACAAAATATTTCATGATTCTTAAAATGCCTTTCTCCAAAGGGATGAACATAAGGGCTGCTAAAATGGAGAGTGTATCATTTAAAAAAAATTCTTCCAGGACACAACCATTATTTTTGTGATATTGTAGGACCAACTGCACACTTTCATATGTGATTTTCCATAAAATAATATATGTATAAATCTCTCTGAAAAGTTCCAAACCTACAAAATTTAAAACTGCATTTAGAAAGCGTAGCAAGCAAAATCTATCAACAATTCATATTTGTAACATTTGATGGATAACATGCAGTGAGGAATAGTTGAACAGGAAAAAAAAGCGCTCAGTCAGAATTTCCTCATGGATGTGACTTCTTCTCAGAAGACCCAGTGTCATTATTGTGTGATATTGTATTGCAAAAGCTTATTGCAGTAATGAAATGAATCACTAAATGAAATAATGAATGACATTAAATGAAGTAAGTCAATAAAAGTTACACTTATTCTCCTGAAGTTATTGCTTGAAAAAAAGTTTCAGCTCAAGCACTAATAACAATTACAGAGCCGAACAGGGGAAAAAAAACATGAATGGATTTTCATAATGGAAAAGCTATTGCAGATATGTCATATTTTCCACCTTGAGGTTCCACTGCCAATAAGCAGAAAAGAAAATTAATTAATCATCATTACTTTGCCTTCTCTGTCAAAAGGTTGCAAATTGTATCCGTACATGAGATAATATTTGTCAAGCAATCGTGTTTAGAGGGTAGTCCTCAATTTACAACAATTCATTTAGTCATCCTTCAAAGTTACAACGATACTAAAAAAAACCTAGCTCATGGCTTTTTTTCTCAAGATGGCATAGCATTCCCATGATCATGTGTTTATGATGGCTGCAATGTCCCGGGGTCACGTGATCCCCTTTTGTGACCATCTGACAACCAAAGTCAATGGGGAAGCAAGATTCACTTAACAACCGTGTCACTAACTTAACCACCACAGTGATTCACTTAACAATTGTGGCAAGAAAAATCGTGAAATGGGGTAGATTCACTTAATAGCAGTCTCACTTAGCAACAGAAATTTTGGACTCAAATGTGGTCATAAGTCAAGGACTTCCTGCGTGACTTCTAGTGGAAAATTGAATAAAACATAAGCACTTACAAACTATTAAATTATGTCTTCTTTATTTATCTATTTATTACAAAAAGTATCTATTGATTATTGAGAAATTATTATTTTCTTACATGAACAACTTCTAAAATATTAATAACTACTTGATATACTGGCTAAATGTATTTATTAAGGCACGTTAAATTACTTTGCAGCCATGCAAGTTTTTGCTGCCCTGCTGTTATTACTTAATGCCTCTACCTTCCCTTTTTCTGAATATACTTTGAAATATCCAGTGTAAACTTTTTCTTGAATGGACTGATCCCTGCTGTCTTTTATGGCAGTCCTGAGCTTATTCACTGAACAATGCAGAATGAACGCAGGGCCAATAATGTTTTATAGCTCCCAATTCTTAGCATTGTGTTTTTCCATTGTCTCTATCTTAAAAGCTGGGCTGATTCATACAGATGTCCTTAATACTGCCAACAATCTAACATTTGACAAGAGGTGAAGGCTATTCAGCCATCATTTTCCTTCTTATTGTTTATGTTTCAAATATTTTTTCTTGATGTGATTCAGAGAAACAATTATGCAGGTTATCATCTTTCAAATGCTTGCTGTTCTCTATCTGTTTATGTCTGTATAAGAACTCACAATTATTAACTGTAAAAAAATAATTTTGTGTTTTTGTGTTCATGTATATATTCGTGTATATACAAAGAAGAACATCCAACAACTGAAAGAAGCAGAGTAGCACGGAGAGCATTTTCACATAAATTCGCCGAGAGTCGGATATGACTTAATGGTTAAAAGTAACAATATATTTTAGTAGATTTGTGAATGGGCACGTAAGTTTTCGTATCTCCCATTTTTAAATACCATTACAGGTAGTCCTCTACTTATGACTGCAACTGAGCCCAAAATTTATGTTACTAAGTGAGAAATTTGAGTTTTGCCCCATTCTATGACTTTTCTCACTACATTTCTTTAGTGAATCACTGCAATTCTTAAATTAGTAACATGGTTGTTAAGTGAATCCAGTTTTCCCATTGATCTTGCTTGTCAGAAGGTCACAAAAGGGGATCACATAATTCTGGGGCAATGCAATTGTCAAAAATCTGAACCAATTTGCCAAGCACTTTTTTTCAATGTGGGGTTATAACTTTGAATGGACACTAAATGAACTGTTGTAAGTGGAAGACTACCTGCATTTTGTACTGATAATTCCAGTAACCTCATGAATAAATAATTACAGACTTAGCTGGCCAGACTGCTAAAGATGACAATAGAAAATAGAAATAAGCTAGTGTTTATAAGAAGGGACGCAGTGGCTCAGTGGGTTAGGACACTGAGCTTGTCGATCAGAAGGTTGGCAGTTTGGTGGGTCGAATCCCGAGTGCCGCGTAACAGAGTGAGCGCCTGTTACTCGTCCCAGCTTCTGCCAACCTAGCAGTTCGAAAGCACGTAAAAATGCAAGTAGAAAAATAGGGACCACTACGGTGGGAAGGTAACAGCATTCCGTGCGCCTTTGGCGTCTAGTCATGCCAGCCACATGACCACGGAGTTGTCCTCGGACAAGTGCTGGCTCTTCGGCTTTGAAACAGAGATGAGCACGACCCCTAGAGTCAGAAACAACTAGCACGCATGTGTGGGGGAACCTTTACCTTTACCTTTACTAGTGTTTATAAAATATGATGGGACAATGTATTGTAACCTGATGATCCGCTAGGTGTTAACAGTGGAGAGCAGGGAAATTGGCTAGTCAAATAAATATATTTGGCTTGATTTACATTGATCATGCTGGTGAATCGATTTTTAAAAATTTGCAACACGCATAGTACTATTCCTGTCACTTCTTATCTATGGTATCAGAAATCTTGGACTCAATGTTGTATTTTCAGATTGGCTGGAAAGATGGGGATGAAAGGGATGAATTATCTAGGAGAGAAGGAAGGAAGGAAGGAAGGAAGGAAGGAAGGAAGGAAGGAAGGAAGGAAGGAAGGAAGGAAGGAAGGAAGGAAATCTCGCCTACAGGTTTCCTAACAAATTTTTCTTCCCTTTGAGTTTTCTGTGAGCATCAGTACAATTTTTTTTAATTACCTAATTCAAGTGAAACAAAAAAACAAGACTCTGAGAAGAATTAAGTTTGCCAATTCTATATACAGTAGTCATGATCCAGATTAGACCACTATGTAATAAAGAAAAGCCACTGGGAAATTGCACAGTCATGTGCTTTATGTATGATGTAGCTTGCACGTTATTTCCATATTTGCATAGAGCAAATGGTTAGCGATAGCTTGTAACTATAATCACATATAACCACAAATCCAAGAGAGGTGTAAACAGTAATAACAATTATAATCGTACATTGATTGCAATGGATATTAGTAAAGCTAATTTAAAATCCAGTTTGTTTTCATAATGATTGCAACCATGAACTTATTTTCTTCACAGTGTCAATACTGTATGATAAAACATGTGGTCATATTCTGATAACCTAATGAATTATCCTGGGTTCCCAATTCATTTTATATTCTTTTTCTCTGGAAAAACAAAACAAAACAAATGAACAGTTTAATTGCCCTTCTCTCCTCATTCACACTTAAGCCTGAGACAGGATCTTTACCTTTTATTTTTCCGTGTGCCATATCCCAAATAAATATCTTACATATTTATTTATCTTTCATTTATAATGTAGATATGTATAGTTACCAAAGCATAGCAATTGTGAGCAGGCCACAAATTAAAACCAGAACACAAACAAACAAGCAAACTAAAGATGTCCATAGTAAGAGAATATACAGTAGTATACAGTATACAATTGTATATAATATATAATATACAATAGCATACCAGACATTGTTGTTGTTAGTTGCGAAGTTGTGTCCGACCCATCGCGACCCTATGGACAATGTTCCTCCAGGCCTTCCTGTCCTCTACCATCTTCTGGAGTCCATTTAAGCTCACGCCTACTGCTTCAGTGACTCCATCCAGCCACCTCATTCTCTGTCGTCCCCTTCTTCTATTGCCCTCAATCTTTCCCAGCATTAGGCTCTTCTCCAGTGAGTCCTTCCTTCTCATTAGGTGGCCAAAGTATTTGAGTTTTAGCTTCCGGATCTGGCCTTCTAAAGAGCAGTCAGGTTTGATCTCCTCTAGGACTGACCGGTTTGATCGCCTTGCAGTCCAAGGGACTCGCAGGAGTCTTCTCCAGCACCATAGTTCAAAGGCTTCAATTCTTTGGCGCTCAGCCTTTCTTATGGTCCAGCTTTCACTGCCATACATTGCAACTGGGAAGACCATAGCCTTGACTATACGCACTTTTGTTGACAGGGTGATGTCTCTCCTTTTTAGTGTGCTGTCTAGATTTGCCATGGCTTTCCTCCCCAGGAGCAAGCGTCTTTTAATTTCTTGGCTACAGTCCCCATCTGCAGTGATCTTGGAGCCCAGGAAAATAAAATCTGTCACTACCTCCATTTCTTCCCCATCTATTTGCCAGGAATTGAGAGGGCCAAATGCCATGATCTTGGTTTTCTTAATGTTTAGTTTCAACCCAAGTTTTGCACTCTCCTTCTTCACTCGCAACAAGAGGCTCTTTAGTTCCTCTTCACTTTCTGCCATTAGAGTGGTATCATCTGCATATCTTAGGTTGTTGATGTTTCTTCCGGCAATCTTAATTCCAACTTTTGATTCATCTAGCCCTGCCTTTCTCATGATGTGCTCTGCATATAAGTTAAATAGGCAAGGCAACAGTATACAGCCTTGCCGGACTCCTTTCCCAATTTGGAACCAATACCAGACATAATTCATTCTAAATGGGTAGTCATCTGGATCTGACCTGGGAGTTTCAAGTCTGGTTTAAAGCATAGGAATGTCAAGATTGTTCATACCACTGGGGGGAATGAGAACATGGAACATAATGTATTATTTTTCATTGAAGCCATACATTTATAGGTGAAGGCCAATCCAGCTAAACCTGAACACATTACAAGCTCCTATATTCCAATGAGAAAGCCATAGGCTACTAGGCTGTCTGCAAAACTATGGACAAACATCAGTTAGGTAGACTTAAGGCTTCTCTGTATGACTGATGCTACCATCTGTTGTATCATCCTACCTATGGTTCAAGTTTAGCCTATATTTTGATGATTTCCACTATTATCTGTACTACAGCTACAATATCTATGGAGTTTCTCAATCACCCAGGTCATTATTGTCCCAAAGGTGCTTTTCAGAATACAACTGGATTTTTGTGGGGGGGTTTTTTTTGAAAATGTTTTGCTTCTCACCTGAAAACCTTCTGAACTGAAGAAGCTTCTTGGTTGAGAAGCAAAATGTTTTCAAGAAAAAAACCCAAGAAAGTTCAGTTGCCTTCTGAAAACCACTTTTGGTACAGCTTACTAATTTTTTTTTAAAAATGTTTGGCAGGACTGCAGGTCCATCTTACAGGCAGTACAAGCAAACAAAAATATGGTTATAAAGAATTGAGTTAGAGAATTATATACAATATGTGGAGAAATAAAATGAATACAGGTAGTCCTCAATGTACGACCACAATTGAACCTGAACTTTCTGTTGCTAAGTGAGACATTTGTTAAGTGAATTTTGCCCCATTTTATGACCTTCCTTGCCACAGCTGCTAAGTGGCTCACTGCAGTTGTTAAGTTAGTGACATGGTTGTTAAGTGAATCTGGCTTCTCTATTGACTTTGCTTGTCAGAAGGTCGCAAAAGGGGATCACATGACTCCAGGACTCTGCAAATCTCAAACATCTGAACCAGTTGCTAAGTCTCCAAATTTTAATCACAAGACCAAGGGTTGTAAGTGTGAAAAACAATTATAAGTCACTTTTGTCAGTGCCATTGAAACTTTGAATGGTCAGTGAAAGAACTGTTTTAAGTCGAGGACTACCTGTATCTTACCTTTGTCCTTTTTGGTGCTATTGCAATAACAGCACATAGATGAAAAAGAATAATATTTTATAAAGCATAACTCCATAAAAGTTTATGAAGTGCTTGTTGTCTGCTTGACACAGCAGGGTGTACAAGGCTGAATGAACATATTCTGAGAAATGAACTAGGATACTTTAAAAAAAACACAACCTTGACTAAATATGAAAGGACTCCACAGTGTTTCCTTCTTTGTTGGGCACAAAACAAAGATACATTATGATGGCATTTGAGTTCGCCTTATGTTACTGGAGAACAGTAGGCAGTATAGTCGCTTTAGAGAGAAAGCAAGATTACTTCTGACATTTATGCCCTTCCTTCATGTTTTGAGTTACTTTATTTCTGAATTTTTTCATTGATGTTCTTTTTTTTCCAGCTGAAAGCACCACTCTTACAAAATTGAAGCTCAGAATGGAAACCCTTAAACGGTAATAACAATTATTAAACAAACAGACAGAAAATAAATGAAACTAAAAACCAGAAATAATACCGGTAGCAGCAACAACAGCAACAATAGTAATAATGCAGACCAACAAGGCAACCTCTTCATTAAAAGGTCAAAAAAATACATTTGAAATTTAGCAACATTCAAAAGACAAGAGAAAGTAAATACAACACATTTTTCCACTCAAGAGTGTGGCTTGGTGAATTTTGCTCTTAAAAGCCTGGATATGAGTCCCTGTTAGGATGCTGAGCTTGTCAATCAGATGGTCAACAGTTTGGTGGGTCGAATCCCGAGTGCCACATAACAGAGTGAGCGCCTGTTACTCGTCCCAGCTTCTGCCAACCTAGCAGTTCGAAAGCATGTAAAAATGCAAGTAGAAAAATAGGTAACACCGTTCCGTGCGCCTTTGGCATTTAGTCATGCCGGCCACATGACCACAGAGACGTCCTTGGACAAGCACTGGCTCTTCGGCTTTGAAACGGAGATGAGCACCTGCCCCTAGAGTCGGAAACGACTATCACGCATGTGCGGGGGAACCTTTACCTTTTTATATTCAGCCCTGTTGATGGAGCTGAATTTCAATTGTCACCTTTCTCTTCTCAATTTCATAATCTACAAGCTAGGTTAGTGTTATTGGAACAGAGTGGAAAGGGATTATACCAAGCCTACAGAAAAAGTAGGAGCCAAATATCCCCTAGCAATTCAGGTGGAGATCCTATCACATATATGTTTAGTTTGCTCACTAAGAAGCTGTTCACAGTCATTCTGAATATTTGTCTTTTTACTGAACCACTAAACTAGAGGCATAAATACAGGGAAGATGGAATTTAGGGGCTGACAACATATAGCTCATATATAAGAGCTCCTCTTAGGCTCCTTCCTTCCACTCTTTGACTCTCACATAAGGGATATCTCAGAATAACCAGGAAGGAAAGCTTACTTTCATTGGTGAATGACCTTTGGTGAATGATCCAGTTGATGACTAGAGAACAGGAAACATCACTTTTCCTCCTCTATTTCTTTCCCATCACATCTAGTTATTGTCCAGAGTTTGCAGCTCAGATATAGTACTTCAAGTGTGAACTTTCAGTAGAACAAAACATAGAAAGTGAAATAAACCATGCTACTACTGCATCCTCCTCCTCGTAATCCTGTCCTGAATCAACCATCAACTCAGAAGAAGAAGCATTGGTGGAAATGAAACCCACAGAGGCTCTAGTGCAGGGTGTCAAACCACCGGCCCGCAGGCCAGGTATGTCATGGCGAAACCATGTCCATTGCTGGCAATGGAACAAAAGTCGTGATACGTCACAACATGTCACATGACGTTGCGAGTTTGACACCCCTGCTCTAGTGGCTTCCCTATGATTGTTGCTGGCCTCTAGTCTTTGCAGCCCGACTTGTACCATTAAGAACTAATATCATAGAATTATAGAATTACAGGGCTGCAAGGGACCTTGGAGGGCTTCTAGTCTAGCCCTGTGTGCAAGACAGGAGTCCTTATAACATCCCAGACAAATGAATGTCCAACTTTTCTTGAAGATTTCCAGCAATGGAGCAGTCACAACTCTGGGAAGCAAGCTGTTCCAATGATTGATTACTTGCACTATCAGGAAATTTTTCCTGATCTCTCTTTCACAAGCTTCCACCTATTGCTCCTTGTGCTGCCCTCAGGTGCTTTGGGGAGTAAAGGTGCTTTGGAGACAACCCTCTTGTCTTTGTAAAAGAGAAAAATAAAATAAAGAAAATTGGAAAATGAAGAACCATTGATCTACAATGAGAATAGACCTAAAAGAGTTTATTCATTTATTATTTGAATGAAGCGGACTATCTGGACCCATACCAGTCAGTTTCAGGCCCGGCTATAGCACGGAAACGGAATTGGTCACACTGGTTGATGATCTCTGGCAGGCCCGGGACAGGGGCTGTTCCTCTGTCCTGGTCCTACTTGACCTCTCAGCAGCTTTTGATACCATCAACCATGGTATCTTGCTGCAGTGGCTTGAGGGGTTGGGAGTGGGAGGCACTGTTTTACAGTGGTTCTCCTACCTCTTGGGCTTTTTGCAGTTTGTATCAGCAGGGGGACAGAGATCTACACCGAGGCCCCTCTCTTGTGGGGTGCCTCAGGGGTCAGTTCTCTCCCCCCTCCTGTTTAATGTCTATATGAAGCTGCTGGGTGAGATCATCCGTGGCTTTGGGGTGAGGTATCACCAATATGTGGATGATACCCAGCTGTTCATCTCCACCCCTAGCCAACCCAGTGATGCCCTTGACGTGATGTCCCGGTGCCTGGAGGCAGTGCGGGTCTGGATGGGAAGGAACAGGCTCAGGCTTAACCCCTCCAAGACTGAGTGGCTGTGGATACCGGCATCTCATATGGTTCAACAAGTTCCATCTCTTTTGATGGGGAGGAGGCACTGCCCCCCTTAGAAAGGGCCCACAACTTGGGTGTCCTCCTGGATTCATGGCTTAATTTGGAAGATTATCTAATGGCCGTGACCAGGGGGGCCTTTGCACAGGTTCACCTAGTGTGCCAGTTGTGCCCCTTTCTGGACCGAGATGCCCTATGCATGGTTACCTATGCCCTTGTCACTTCTCGCCTTGATTACTGCAACGCTCTTTACATGGGGCTGCCCTTGAATTGCACCCAGAGGCTTCAGCTGGTGCAAAATGCGGCCGTGTGGGTGCTTATGGGAGTATCTCGATACTCCCATGTTATACCACTTCCCCGCGAGCTGCATTGGCTTCCGGTTACCCTCCGGGTGCGATTCAAGGTGCTGGTAATAACCTTTAAAGCCCTACATGGCTTAGGCCCGGGGTACTTGTGAGACCACCTGCTGCCATTGTCAACCTCCCATCGCCCGGTTCGCTCCCACAGAGTCGGCCTCCGCCGTGACCTGAAGACTTGGTTATTCCAACAAGCAGGTCTGGACTGACTATGTTTTTTTTTTTAAAATGGCTTTTATTGAGTTAAATTGTCATGTATCTATTACATTTAGAGCCCTGGTGGTCCAGTTGATAAAATGAGTCTTGCAGACTACCTCTGCTCACTGTCAGGAGTTCAATCCTGACTGGGTCATAGTTGACCTCAGCCTTCCATCTTTCCAAGGTTGGTAAAATGAAGAGACAGATTGTTGGGGGAAATATGCTGACTCTGTAGTCTGCTTAAAGAATGCTACAAAGCATTAGGAAGCAGTATATCAGTGTAAGTGGTATTGCTATTGAAACTGCCTTCAATGTCAGCTTGAGTCTCTAAGTAAGAATGATCCTTAGCACCCTTGGGTTGAGAAAGGTATTTTTTACTAGAAGCCAAGTGAAATACAATAATCGAAAGCCAGAACTGAAATCCATGCACCAAAATCCCAAGTCTAGCTTTTTCCCTCTCAAAGATGCCTCCCATAGTTGGTCCCTTCATGTCCAATCAAGTTTAAAAGGACCCAGATTGTTGGGGGCAATAAGCTGAATTTGTAATAATGCCATAAGCAGGCATATACATAGAATGAAGGCTATTGCTAAGCACATTGGTTTGTGCTTAAAATTGTAAGACGCCCTGAGTCTTCGGAGAAGGGCGGGATATAAATGGGATTAAAAAAAATATAAAAGAGAGAGAGAGATGCTTTTAGAACAGTCTCCTGAGGAATGCAGCTGCGGTCCATTCCCAAGCAGTTGACTCTGAGACTGCGCTTGGAAAGGAATGGTGAAATTTAATTTCCCCAAAATATATTCCCCTCCCATCTGGCCCCCAGAGTCTATGGCAGACCAGCACCGAAAGAAGTTCTTGAAGCGTAGTGGCAGAGTATTGAGGTGGAATCTGACATCCAACTTCAGAAGAAAAAAAAAAGAATAGATCCTAATTTTTATCAGGTCCTTCTTGAACTGAATGATCACTGGATCAGACCATCACCTCTGCTGCTCCCTGCCTTCCCCACCAATTTTTGGGTAGAACAATCAGTCTTAGGCAATGGGATGACAAGATGAGGAATAAATATTCTCCCTTTTGAGGAAAGTCAGCTCCCCAGAGAAAGAAATATTAAAAGGGCAGAAAAAATATATTTCCTAAAAAGAAATTGAAGAACCAGGAAAGCGTGCCCAGTTTTCTTAATAGTCTCAGGTCTCCTTCCCCACAAGCAGAAAACCAGTTCTATAGACATGCAAAAGATATGCAGATGATACCACTCTAATGGCAGAAAGTGAAGAGGAACTAAAGAGCCTCTTCTTGTGAGTGAAGAAGGAGAGTGCAAAAGTTGGGTTGAAACTAAACATTAAGAAAACCAAGATCATGGCATCCGGCCTTCTCAATTCCTGGCAAATAGATGGGGAAGAAATGGAGGTAGTGACAGATTTTATTTTCCTGGGCTCCAAGATCACCGCAGATGGGGACTGCAGCCAAGAAATTAAAAGACGCTTGGAGGAAAGCCATGGCAAATCTAGACAGCACACTAAAAAGCAGAGACATCACCCTGCCAACAAAAGGTGATCAAACCGGTCAGTCCTAGAGGAGATCAACCCTGACTGCTCTTTAGAAGGCTAGATCCTGAAGTTGAAACTCATATACTTTGGCCACCTAATGAGAAGGAAGGACTCACTGGAGAAGAGCCTAATGCTGGGAAAGGTTGATGGCAAGAGAAGAAGGGGACGACAGAGAATGAGGTGGCTGGATGGAGTCGCTGAAGCAGTAGGTATAAGCCTAAATGGACTCCAGAAGATGGCAAAGGACAGGAAGGCCTGGAGGAACATTGTCCATGGGGTCATGATGGGTTGGACATGACTTCACAACTAACAACAACAAGACATGCAGATGTGAGCCATCAAGAAGGTTGGAGCCAGAAGCTTAGGTAGACATCTACATACTCCAGCCCCAGGGAAGCAGGGGCTGGGACATATCCATGACCAGCAAGATTCCTAGAAAGGCACACCTGGACAATACTTGAAACAGAAAATAGCCTCAAACAGGAACAATAGAGTCCAGGGGGTATAAAAACCCACTACCCACATGTGGTCAGCCCTTTTTTCTGTTGGATCCATACTTCTGTCTGGCTTTCCTCTGCAATAAACTGTAACCCTCTTCCCAAAGCAGTCTCCATGTTGTTTATCCCCAGCTTGGATGGAACCATGATGAAGACTTTTCTTCCTACAGAACGGTGAACTTTAATTCCCCCAAAATATATTCCCCTCCCATCTGGCCCCCAGAGTCTATGGCAGACCAGCACCAAAAGAAGTTCTTGAACTGTAGTGGAACAGTATTTTTATTTTATTTATTTTATTTTAATTCCATTTATATCCCGCCCTTCTCCGAAGACTCAGGGCGGCTTACAAGCTTAGCAGTAGTACTAGTATTGAGTAGTATTGAGGTGGCATCTGAAATCCAACTTCAGAAAAAAAAAGAATTGATCCTAATTTTTATCAGGTCCTTCTTGAACTGAATCATCACTAGATCAGAGAATCACCTCTGCTGCTCCCTGCCTTCCCCACCAATTTTTGGTAGAACAATCAGTCTTGGGAAATGGGATGACAAGAGGAGGAATAAATATTCTCCCTGAGCTTCTCCTTGGGGATGAGGACACCAGGAGAAGAGTAGCAACCTCTCTAATTAGAAACCTTGATCATCCTCACCTAACAAAAGGACTTAATCAATGGTTGGGAATTCTGGGAGCTTTAGTGAAGACTTGGTCTTGTAAGATAGGAAGCAAAGGTATAATCAGTTTCACATAATACAAACATGGAAACGTAAATGAATATGCCTTTGTACTGAATTATGCTGAATAATAAAGATAAACATTTGGGAAACAATTCAGGATACTAATAATATTTTTATTATTATGCAAAACAGGCCAATGAAGTAGGTTTGGGTCTTGAAGAGAAAACCCATTAGCTCTTACAAGTATTCAGCCAGAGTACCTCTTTCTTGCCTGCATATTTAGGGACTCTAAATCCTTCCGTATGGGTGATTTTCAACTGTTTTGGGAAATGGTTTTCACCGTAAACACACTTAAAATTATTTTTGCTATATCTCATCAGTTCCTGAGTCATGAAAATAATAAAAATATTTAATCATAAATGCACTTGTAGATTTTAATAACCACTCTATAAATAACAGAGGAAGCGTGCATTCCCTCCCCCCCCAATACTTGTGGGATTAATCTTCTGTGCTTTTTCTAACTGCCTGGCTAGTACTCTAATGCTATTCTTGTTGTTGTTGTTTTCTTGTTCTAAATTATAATCATTTGCTCTCCTGTGATGCTTAAAGGCTCAAAGATGTTGAGATAGAATTAATGGATTATAAAAAATGAATGAATTGTGACTTTTCAAATGTATCTGCTGGTTGCAGTTAGTTCGTGTTGCATTAGATGCAGAGTTAATTCGACTTAGCAGATATATTTTAAATCACTTTTATTTTTTATTCTGTTTTTATTATTATTTTATAAATAACACAAGGGGTCAAATATGTATTCTGTATTCCTTCTCTTATTTTTGCCAGAACAACTACCCTGTGAGGTAGGTTTGGCTAAGAGAAAGTGACTGGCTCAAAGTCACTTAGCCAGCTTTCATGAGTAAGGTGGTACTAAAACTTCCAGTCTTCTGGTTTCTGGCCTGGTACCTTAACCAATTTCTTAACCAAATCTGATCATGAAAACAATAGCCTTTAAAGCAGTGCATTAATAATATCATAGTTTTTTTTAATTGGCTAATCATTATGTCTGGTATTTTAAAGCATTTATTATTGAATCACTAAATCTCCTCTAGATATTTCATAATGGCAGCCCTTACCTCGTTGAATTAATCAGATCAGATTAATAGTGTATCGATATTAAGCGTAAGCTTGTTGGCTAAATCCATCATGTGAACTGCTACAGTCCTAATGCCATTTTGCATAATCTCATTTATTTGTGGGATATAGAAAAAAAGTTATTCAGAGAGGCTTTGCCCAGAAGATATTAATTATCAGGAACAAGAGGAGAAAGAGGGCGCTCTTATTCCCCCTGTCTCTCCTATCTTATTTAGCTTCCAGTTGTGGGATTCGTTGTCTAGTTGAAATAAACAGTCACCAGCCAGAACTTCCAATAGAAAAGGCAGGCACAGTGAACACACTTTAAATCATCAATATTCTTTATTTATATTCTCAATCGCTGTTACAAATATACCTCCTACCTTTTCTTCATTGGCTTAGTAATCACATCATAACAACCTATCAGAAGCTCCTAAAGTGAATACATTATCTCTGCCCCTGATTACATCTCCCACTACTCTAATTCAAGAGCCTTGGTGGAGCAGTGGGCTAATGCCTCCTTAAGTAACACCAGCTGCCTACAATTAGTGCAGGTTCGAGTCCCACCAGGCTCAAGGTTGACTCAGCCTTCCATCCTTCCGAGGTAGGTAAAATGAGGACCCAGATTGTTGGGGGCAATTAAGCTGACTTTGTAATAATGCCGCTTGGGGTGTGTATGAAAGCCCTAATAAGCAGGCATATACATAGAATGAAGGCTACTGCTAAGCTTGTAAGCCGCCCTGAGTCTTCAGAGAAGGGCGGGATATAAATGGAATTAAAATAATAAATAAATAAATAAATAAATAAAATAATTCTATCGCCCCTGCCCTTATTTACAAATTATCTTTTATGGCTACTAGTTCCTAAGGGTTGTCTCTAGAGTAACTATCATATCAGCAAATTCTGGTTAAGACCGGTTTTCAGCATAGCAGAGACCTTCCTAGGTAAAATTCTCAAGATTCAGCTAGGCTCATGAAATTGAAATATATGCAATGTATTTCTTCACAGGCTAGCACGTCTTTCTGTAAAAGCAATAGACTCTTTTCCCCACACATTCTATCAGTTGGTTGATGTTTTGAAATCTATAGATAGTAAGTACAGATGTGATGTGTTTAGAATAATAATCAATATTGCTTTATATTTCTAATGAGAACAAACTTGAAAATATAGTTTCCTAATATTGGCAAATATTGAAACAATTTTCTTTCTTCTTGACTGAACAATTTTTTTTATGCTCTCACTGGCAATTTGCTACTGAAATGAAAGGGCTTAAATTTATGATAGCAAATAAGTATTTAAACATTTTCCCCCAAAGGACAGAATCACTCTATCTGGTTAAAACGTTGCTATTACTTATAGAAGCGGGGGGGGGGGGGAGAGAGACTATTATATCTTAGCATGATTATCCCTCTTTCCTTTTCTCTACAATCACCAACTTAAACTCTTCTTAACTGTTATCTATTCCTTATTTTGACTTAATCTCTATCCTCCATATCACTATTTCTTGTAAAAATACGGTATCAGCCTCAATGAGTCTTTCTCAGCCAGCTGGCTTAGTGGAGCTTCAATTTTTTTTAAAAAAAAATGGCAATCTACATCCAAAGAGCTATGATTTCTGTGCTAAAAACTGAGAAATATGCAGTGATTGGTTTGCTAACTTCCTAGGGACGTTTGCCAGGCATTTTGTGTAGAAAGTTTGAACAAGTGACCTTTGGTAGAAATGGGAGAGAATTCCCATTTAATTTGGAATTCTAATACCTTTATGACTTCATCCCTGCAGGCTGAAATGACAGTTACTGCCAGTTATCAGAGTGAAGAAGCCTTCAAAGAGGTAAGTTGGTCTTCAAAGGGGCTCCTGGACTATGGGAAGCCTTCCCTCTTTTTGCCATCAACTATTAGAGAAGAAATGAGGCTGAAGGTGAGGGTTAGGATTACAGTTAGATTTACTGAAGGTAAGGTTTAGATTTAGAGTGAGGGTTATCAGAGAGGTAAATGAGGGTGAGGGTTAGGATTACAAATGAGGGCTAGAATTAGGTTTAAGAGTGAGGTTAAGGGTAAGGTTTAGGCTTAAGCGTAGAAGGGTTAGTTTAGAATGAGGGTGATGGTTGGAATTAGGGAGAGAAGACAGAGTGAGTAGGGTAGTAGAAAGAGCAGGATTGAGAGGAGCAAGAGGAGGGAATGGGAATGGAGCGGATAAGGGAAGATGGACTGTGGGTACAGGAAGAGGGGGAGAGTGGAGCAGAGGGACAGGGAGAGGCAGGGGTTAAGTTAAGAAAGAATTGGGATAGGGAAGGTAAGGAGAAGAGAGATAAGTAGGTGGAGGAGGCAACTGAGGGGAAGGGGAGGCAAAAGGGAGGAGAGGGGAGAGGGGGAAGGCAAGAGGTGTGTGTGTGCGCGCGCGTGCAGTGCATGTGCTACAGGGAGGGAGAAAGGGAGGGAGAAGAAGAGGAGTTGAAAGGGGAGGAAGGATGGACTTTCATCAGCTTGAGAATTCTAATGGCTTTATTACTTCACCCATGCAAGTTAAACTGTCTTGTACTGTCACTTATCAGTTATCAGAGTGAAGATGCTTTAAGAGAGGTAAGTTGGCCTTGAAAGGGGCTCCTGGACTCTGGGAAACTTTCCCTCGTTTTGTAGGAAACTATCAGAGAGGACATGAGGCTGAAGGGGAGGGTTAGGATTACAGTTAGATTTACTGAGGGTAAGGTTTAGGTTTAGAGTGAGGGTTAGTTTAGGAAGAAGGTGAGGGTTGGCATTATGGATTAGGGGAGACAGAGAGTGAAATATGTGAGAGGGGGGGTGGATAGAAAACAGGACTGGAAAGGGGAAGAGAAGAGAAGAGAAGAGAAGAGAAGAGAAGAGAAGAGAAGAGAAGAGAAGAGAAGAGAGGAGAGGAGGGGAGGGGAGGGGAGGGGAGGAGAGGGGAGGAGAGGATGAGAGGAGAGGAGGAGAGGAGAGGAGAGGAGAGGGGAGGGGAGGGGAGGGGAGAGGAGAGGAGGGGAGGGGAGGGGAGGGGAGGGGAGGAGAGGATGAGAGGAGAGGAGGAGAGGAGAGGAGAGGAGAGGGGAGGGGAGGGGAGGGGAGGGGAGGGGAGAGGAGAGAAGAGAAGAGAAGAGAAGAGAAGAGAAGAGAAGAGAAGAGAAGAGAAGAGAAGAGAAGAGAAGAGAAGAGAAGAGGGGAATTGGAAGAGCATGACTACATGGTGGAGGAGAGAACTGAGGGTGGGGAACTGCAATTAGAAGGAAATTGAGGGAAGGTGCAAGGAAAAGGGATGAGGGAAGAGAGGGAAGGAAAGGTGTGTGTGTGTGGGTGTGGGTTAGGGGTTAGGAGTAGGAGAGGGAGAAGGAGAGAGATTGGAAGGGGAGGGGAGGGGAGGGGAAGGATGGCTTTTCATCAGCTTGGGAATTCTATTGCCTTTATGACTTCATCCATACAGTTAAACTGTCAGTTACTGTCAGTTATCACTTATCAGAGTGAAGATTCCTTTCAAGAGGCAAGTTTGTCTGGACATTTTAGCAGAGATGTCTGGACGTTCTAGCAGAGAAGCGCAGCTATCATATACCATTGACCCTTGACCGAAGATCACTATACTCCTATCTGGGATGGTCCTCTTCCACTGACTTCACAGATTTGGGAGGGATGAAAGTGGAGCTGTGAGGGAAGAAGGGAACATCCACCTAGCCAGCCGGGAGGTTCTAACAGAGGGGCACAGCTATTGTACACTCTTGACCCTTGACTGAAAATAGTCATACTGCTACAGTATATGGGATGGACCTTTTCCATTGAAAGAGGATGATGGGGAAGGAAGGGAGAGGGCAAGGAGAGGGAGGTTCTAGCAGAGCAGCACAGATATCATATACTCTTGACCCTTCACTGAAGATCGCTGTAAGGTACACACCTGCCCGGCCACCTGATTGGCCAAGCCGCGCGGCGGGAAGTCCTGGACACCGGGTTGGGTGGCCAGTGGCAGCACGGGAAACCTGAGCCTGCGGGTTGGACAGCGCCGGGCACGCCGGGCATATAAATACCAGCGACAGGGCAGGTAGGGCCAGTTCGGCCACATGTACTTGAATAAACAAGATAACAGCAATCCGTCTCAGCGTGTTCACTCGCCAACCGACCAGACACAACAGTGGCGATGAAGGTGGGATCGGCAGCGGCAGAGTTAGAGCGCAAGACGAGCAGACACGGAGCGGGAAATTCAAAGAGACGTCAGTAGCGAAAACCCCGAACCCAGCGGAAAAGAATGGCGCAAGTCAGCTCAATCCGGGAATTCGACCCCCAGTACCCAGAGGGCTAGGAGGAATATGTGGGACAAGTCGAGGGGTACATGCTGGTGAACGGAATCACGGAGGATCGGAAGAAAGCCGCCGCGTTGCTAACGATTAGCGGGACGCCGGTCTACCGGGTCGCCGTGGGACTATGCCAGCCAGCAGCGGTAGCCAGCATCTCTTATGCCGAACTCCTGGGGAAACTGCGTGAGCATTTCACCCCGAAAAGATCTGAACTGTTCTGGAGAAGGATCTTCGAAAAACGGAACCAGAAACCGGGGGAATCAATAACACAGTTCGTGGCAGCAGTGAGAGAAGCCGCGCTCCGCTGCAAGTATAACCTGGAGGTGCGCATTCGAGACTGAGTGGTTCTGGGTTTACGCGACGAACAACTCCAGAACAGAATCATATCCAAGCCCACGGGGAACTTTCAAGAAGTCCTCGATGAGCTGCTCACCTACAAGAGCACCGGCCAACGTGACCCCCCCCAACAGCAATGGCGCAACCAGGTCCATCCACCAAGAGTGCCTTGTGGACGGTGGGGTGGAGGACTACCAATGGGAGACAAACATCAACGAAGTCACCCGCTGGTTCAGTAAGGCCACAATGAAGCCCCAGCGAGTGGACGACTGCGATCGGAACAGGAGGCCACCTCCCCCACAAGCAAGACCACCGAGGGAAGGCCCGAACAGGCACAGGGACTCAGAACTCAAGTGTGGTAGCTGCGGCGGCAACCATCCACGCGCAAGTTGCCGGTTTAGGAATGCCAAATGCAGGAATTGCGGAAAAACCGGCCACATTCAGAGCATCTGCAGGAGCAAGCTGCGGGAGAACCTGAACGACATCGACGCCTGGGCCGCAGGTAAGGTAACCCCCCAGAATGGTGGCAAAGGGCCCCTTAGGCCATGCACACACACACAGGACCGGGGGGGGCAAGGGCCATCAACCAAGTGCTTAGGCCCAAACTACAAGTCGAGGTCCAGTTACAGGGCACCCCCTGCAAAATGGAGGTAGATTCGGGAGCGGTAGTGTCTATAATCTCCAGAGAGACACTGGCCCGCATCGAGGCCAACTGCAGGCGCCGGGTCCCAATCAAACAATCACACATACAACTGGCAGACTTCCAAAAATCACCCATCAAGGTTTGCGGGTCCATCACAATAGACGTCAGTTTCAAGGGGTTCAAAGGACCCCTCGAACTTCTAGTTACAGAGGGCCGGAGGACCAGCCTAATCGGTCTCAACTGGTTCGAGCCGCTAGGCATATGGGTCGGGGAAATAAACTCCATCCAAACACAGACCCTGAAGGCCGTCTGCGACAAATACGTGGACGTTTTCGACGACACCTTAGGGAAATACAAGGGGCCACTGATCAGCTTTAAACTAGACCCCACAGTACAGCCCATCCGAATTAAAGCCAGGCGAGTGCCATTCGCACTCAAGCAAAAGATAGAAGCCGAACTAGACAAACTAGTAGGCCAGGGGGTGCTAGAACCGGTAGACGGGGGACCCTGGGAAACGCCTATTGTCACCCCCCTTAAACCTAATGGGGACGTGAGAATTTGCGCGGACTATAAAGCCACGCTCAACCGTGGATTAAAGTAGCATGCTTACCCGGTCCCAACGGTGAAGCAAGTCCTCGCTACCATCCAGGACGGCACCATCTTCGCTAAACTCGATTTGGCGCAGGCGTATTTGCAACTCACAGTCACCAGGGAGGCGGCAGATGCTCAGACGATTGTTACCCACAAGGGGGCGTTCCGAGTCAACAGGCTGCAATTTGGAATAGCTACAGCCCCAGGTATCTTCCAAGAAGTGATGGAGAAGACACTTAAAGGTATACCTGGGGTGTGCCCCTATTTTGATGACGTGCTTATTGCAGGAAAAAATGAGGGGACACTAGCTGAAAGATTAGAAAGGGTCCTAGAAAGGTTTAGGAAGGCTGGACTCAAATTAAAGAAGGGGAAGTGCTCCATAGGAGTACCTTCCACAGAGTTTTTGGGATACAGGATAGATGCACAGGGCATACATCCCACAGAGGGGAAGATAAAAGCAATCAAGGCAGCCCCAGAACCAAAAAACAAGGCAGAATTACAGGCATTCTTAGGCCTGATAAATTTTTATCACACATTCATCCCCCTCAAGGCTGCCATAGCTGAACCACTACACAGGCTTTTGGACAGCAAAACACCATGGCACTGGCAGGAACAACATAAAAAAAGCTTCCAAACCCTTAAGGACATACTAGCCAGCAAACCTGCGGTGACATACTTCATTGAGGGGAAGCCAATCTGTTTAGCATGCGATGCTTCACCATATGGAGTAGGAGCAGTGATCAGCCATTGGGATGGCAACGGGCATCAAAGGCCCATAGCATATTATTCAAGAACTCTAACCAAGGCTGAGCGCAACTATGCCCAAATAGATCGGGAGGCACTAGCAATAGTGGCAGGGGTAAGGAAATTCCACAATTACCTATACGGTAGGGAATTCACAATACTCACTAACCACAAACCCCTCCTAGGATTATTCACCACGGACAAACAAACCCCGCAAATAATGTCACCTAGGATGCTGAGGTGGTCCATATTTCTGTCAGCCTACACATTTTCCTTACAATACAGACCGGGGAAGGACATGGGCCACGCGGATGCATTAAGCAGATTACCACTACCAGACACTGACACCGACCCAGCCCCAGCCAGTCAGATCCTAACAATAGAAGAGCTACCAGAATGCCCAGTGACGGCCAAAGACATCGCCATAGCCACCAGTAGGGACCCGGTGCTAAGGAGGGTGGCGACATGGGTCCTAGGTGGGTGGAGCCAAGGGAGCCAGGAATCACAGTTCCAGGCCTACCTACGGAGGAGGGACGAAATATCAACTCACCGAGGGTGTCTCTTGTGGGGGAACAGGGTAATAATTCCAGATGAGCTAAGGGAAAGAGTCATCAGTTACTTACATGAGGGACACCAGGGGATAGTACGCATGAAAGCCCTGGCCAGAAGTCACCTTTGGTGGCCAGGGCTAGACAAGGCCATTGAAGAGAGGGTAGCAGGATGTTACCTCTGCCAGAGGTCTAGACCAGATCAAGCCCATGCACCGGTTCATAGGTGGGAGGCCACACACAACCCATGGTCACGCATACATATTGATTACGCAGGGCCTTTCCAGGGAAAAACATTCCTAATAGTGGTAGACAGCTACTCCCGGTGGTTAGAGGTAGTGCCAGTCAAACACACAACATCAGCAAAAACCATACAAGTCCTGAGGGGACTCTTTGCCACCCATGGGTTACCTGACATGATTGTGTCTGACAACGGGCCCCAATTCACATCCAATGAATTTCAGGACTTCCTCAAGGCCAACTGGATTAGGCACGCGACGTCGGCTCCCTTCCACCCATCCAGCAACGGCTTGGCAGAAAGGAATGTAAGGACCACGAAAGATGCACTACGCCAAATCATCACTGGTGATTGGTCACAGAGACTGGCTCAGTTCCTACTGGCACAACACACCACCCCGTGCACAGCCACTGGGAAGAGTCCAGCAGAAATGAGGTGGGGCAAGAAACTCACCACCAAACATGACAGGCTCCATCCCGACAGGACAATACCAGAGGTGGAGCAAGAATGCACAGCCTGGACTCTGGACATTGGGGACTTAGTGTGGGCCAGGAACTACAGCCAAGGGGACAAGTGGTTGCCGGGGGTAGTGGTGGACAAGCTAGGCCCGCTGTCTTACATCATTGAGGGGGAAGGGGATCGCCAGGTCAGGAGACACATAGACCAACTAAGGAAAAGGGCCCCAGAAATCACCCCACATAAGCAGACCCAGCATCCACCCAACACCACTCACAGGGGAATAGCCACACTCCCAATCACCTCACACCAGGCCAACAAATGACCCAGGTCCAGGACGCATGGGACGGGGGGAGTCAGGGATGCCACAACCGAGCCAGGGACACCTGAGGCCAATACCAACGGAGGGGAAGGGGAGCACACGGAATCCTTACTGCCAACGGGGCTGGATCAGGGCAGGGACCAGTTAGGGGCATCCGAACCTACCCAGGAAGGGGGGGCTGAGCCAGCCAGATCAACGGGGAGATACCCTACCAGGGTGCACAAGGCCCCAGCTTACTTAAAAGATTACATAAGATAATAACAGCTTCAATTGGGGGGAAAGGGGTGTAAGGTACACACCTGCCTGGCCACCTGATTGGCCAAGCCACGCGGCAGGAAGTCCTGGACACCGGGTTGGGTGACCAGGGGCAGCACGGGAAACCTGAGCCTGCGGGTTGGACAGCGCCAGGCACGCCGGGCATATAAATACCAGCGATGGGGCAGGTAGGGCCAGTTCGGCCACGTGTACTTGAATAAACAAGATAACAGCAATCCGTCTCAGCGTGTTCACTCATCAACCGACCAGACACAACAATCGCTATACTTCTATCTGGGATGGATCTCTTCCACTGAGCATGCAGCTTTGGAAGGGACAAAAGTGGAGCAGGAGGGAGGAAGGGGACACCCATTTGGCCAGCCAGATCAGCTGAATCAACCCTGGTGATCCATGAGATGACAGATGTTGTAGCCATATTGGGAGATGATGGGAAAGGAGGGGAGAGGGAAAGAAGGGGAGAGGGGAAGGAGAGGGAGGGGACAATTATCAGAGTGAAGATGCCTTCCAAGAGGCATGTTTGTCTGGAGGTTTTAGCAGAGATATACAGCTACCATATACCCTTGACTCTTGACCGAAGATTGATGGATCTCTTCAACTGAGCATGCAGCTTTGGGAGGGACAAAAGTGAAGCAGGATGAAGAGGGCACCCACCTAGCCAGCCCAATCAATGAAACAACCTAGTTGATCAATGGGATGACAAATGTTGCAGCCATATTTGGGATGATGAGGAAGGATGGGAGATGGGAAGGAGAGGGAGGGAGACAATTATCAAAGTAAATATCCCTTCCAAGAGGCATGTTTTTCTGGATGTTCTATCAGAGGAGCACAGCTATCATATACCCTTGACTGAAGATCGCCAAACTCCTATCTGGGATGAACGTCTTCCACTGAGCATGCAGCTTTGGAAGGGACAGAATGGAGCAGGAGGGAGGAAGGAGACACCACCCTAGACAGCCAGATCAGCCGAATCAACCCTGGCAATCAATGGGGTGACACATGTTACAGCCATACTGGGGGATGTTCGGGAAGGAGGGGAGAGGGGATGAAAAGGGAGGGGGACAGTGAGGGGGAGGGGGAAGAAAAGAGGGATGGAAAGGGAGCGGGAGAAGGAGGGGTAGATGGGTGGGGATGGGGTAGAAAGGGGAAAGTGAGGGGAGGAGAAGGGTGAAGCCAAATTTGAGGAAAGTGGGGAAGGAGGAGATAGGGAATGAGAGAGGAGGGGGACAGTGAGAAGGAAGGTGGTTGCCTTTCTCTTGCCTTGGACTTGCTGGAGTCATGTTGCCTTCATCATGCCTTGAATTCATTGAAGCCAAGTTGCCTTCATCTTGCCTTGAACCTGCTGGAGTCATGTCACCTTGCTGTGCTTCGAAGCAGCTGAAACCATATTTGCATTTGCCACACTTTGAACCCAGAGCATTGTGGGGGCTGTCTACTTGCCAGTATTGTTCCTGGGATGAAGGTGCAGAAGAGACTGTAGCATTTTTTGTTTCTGCTGCCTTTCTTCTGTCTCAATCACTTTGAGTGGAATTTAAAATACTGCCCACTGAAGCTGCGACCTGGAGAACAACTTTGGAGTTGGTTGTGTGAAATAAACACACTTATCTACTTGTACTGTGTGTGTGTATGTGCGTGGACTTGGGCAGGGCACCTGACAACTGGTAGCTAGTTAACAAAAGAAGTGTCATTTGCTGTTGCAGGGGACAAGAGAGAGGACCTTGCAGAAAGTATGTAACATCATCAAAATATACATCTATTTTTACCATCCATGGTCAACATCCTAATATTCTGCAATTATTAAAGTAGGATGCTGTTTGCATTAATATAAAGTAAAGGTAAAGGTTTCCCCTGTCCAGTTGTATCCAACTCTTGGGGGCAGCGGTCGTCTCCATTTCTTAGCTGAGGGAACCAGCATTGTCTGAAGATGTTTGTGCAGTCAACACATAATGCTGTTACCCTCCCACTGAAGTGGTACCTATTTACCTACTCACATTTTGCATGCTTTTGAACTATTAGGTGGCAGGAACTGGAGAAAGTAACAGGAGCTTGCCTTGTTGCATGGCTCTTGGGTCCTGAACCTGGGCTGGGATAAGCTCAGCATCTTTAACCATTGAGCCATCATGTTCCCTTATTAATACAGTATCATTATAACTATTAATATGGTACAGCAAAGGCTATAAAATATAGAATATTGAAACATTGTCAGAGTGATTACTTCGGCAATGAATAACACAGGCTTTCATATTTGGCCTTGCTTGATTCTTTTTTTCTTCTTAGCTCACATGTCTTGAGTAAAAATAAAATGGGCCTAAAGAGAAACAAAAATGGGCTAATCTTCAAAACAAAGCTGGTCTATTGCATTTATCAGTGAGGTTATCGTACACTTCCAGGTACATTCAAACACCACTGTTTCAACTCAGCTCTAAGAAATGTTATCTGTCAAAGTCTTTTGGTTTTGGTTTACTGCCAAGGTCAGGTAATTAACAACCTCCAATCAGATCACACTAGTGTGGAAATTGGTGTAGCATTTGATTGACTTCAGCAAAACGCTGTTTTAATGATTATTAATTCAGGGAATTAAGAAATCTCAAAGAAGATATGAAAGGAAATTAATTTGACATTTCCAATGCGTGACAGGTAAGCTAGCTTCTTTTTCTTACAGCTTTTGTTTAACTATTTGTTTTAATGTACTTCTAAGTTATCTTCCAGTTTACTAGAAGGTGCAACTGTCATTTCAGACAAATGTGAATATTTCTAATATTACCAATATTTTTCTGTACATGGGTGGAATGATTTGACCATCACAGACTCTTGAAATATTTAATGGGTTCAAGTCTTGGAACATACTACTATTAATGATAACGTAGACTGAATTATCATTATCATATAATATATTAATTATTATAATATAGTTATATCATTATATAAAATTTTATTATTATTATTATTATTATTATTATTATTATTATTATTATTATTATTATTATTATTATCTTGTAATAAATAAACAGTATACCTGTGTTTTGAAAAATCCAGCTTCCAGTGAATTTTCTAGATTTTGGCATTTTTGGGGAATTCTTTATGTTCTTTTGTAATGCTATATAACCATACAGCATGGCAACCAATGGAGAAACATTTGAAGTGAAAGGCTCAGTGAATTCATTTTAGATTACCCTGTTCACTGAGTTTGAAGTGGTTTCATATATTAAGAGTTGAGTACATGAATTTCAGCTTTGGATCCAGATAAGCAATATCAGCTATAACAGAAGGAATACGTATTCAGAAGCATTCAGACCTAAAGATTTAAGACAACAGTTGTGATCAGGTGGAAAATACGAGAGATAGAGTCAAAGACAGATCCTACTACAGCAATGGAAAGTAAAAAGACGGAGCTTGTTGGAAAGCTCATATCAGAATGTTCCCTGAAGCCCTACTTATTTGCAAAATGTAACAAGCTAGCTATCTCACATCCACAGTAACATCCTTAGCTGTTTTCCTACCATGAACCTTTCTGCCTGCTGTGTCCCCAGCAAGAGGAGAAGGACAAGGAGGTTTTGAAAATGGTGGGAGGGAGGGATGATCAATAACTAAGAGCAAGAGCAACAATTGCAAATCAACACTTTTGGCTCTTTTCCTTCCTCTTTCTTGGTGCACATACAAGCCTACTATTGAAAAGATGGTCATTGTAGATAAGTCAAGCAGATATTCTACTTTTAAGAAGCCCTACTCTATGTTATTTTATGATGTATTTAATATGAATCTTCTATTTTATAAAGGAGACAGAGCACGGTACATACAAATCCAGTTGCTTATAACATAGAAGAAAAGCATTTTGTTTACCTGGAAAAGTACTGCAGGTGTGAATTCAGTTATTTATAGGATAGAAACAGACAGTTTTAAGAGACTAAGTGTGCATTCAGTTGGCCATTTTAACTGAAATGGTCTAAAGTAAGAATCCATGAACTTTAGCTTCTTTAATGTCCCCAGTATGGTATTTTAACCCTGTATTCAACACCATAACAATAGAAAACGCCAAAAATGCAAGTTTCTCATTTAAGTTCTTCCATTCCTCTTCTGCTGCCAGAAAGACATGTTCAGAAGTTCATCTGAGCTCATTGTGAGCTGTGTTCATCTCCTACAGTTGTTGTCCCATGGTAATTGTTACCAACTTCCCCATTGCCTTGCATAATCAGAAGATAAACATAATGAAGCAATATCTCACAAGGGCATGTGGTGTGTATATTTGCAAAGAGAAGAGTTAATCATTAAAATGGACACAAGGAGACTTGGACATATTTGGGAGGGGCAAAAAAGAGTTGAGCTCATAGCAACTAATCAGACACAAGTCTAACAGCCTCTCTCCTAAGGAGAGGAGATGATATGTTAATTAAAAAAGGAAAACCATAATCAAATGAAAGTTCTATTAGGAAGGATCTATTCAGAAAGAATTAAAATAAGAATTAAAATAAAATTAGCTGGTCTGGCCTGATAGGGGTATATGGGTTTTTTAATTGGTTTTTATTATTCTATCATTGTTGTATTTTAATTGGGCATTGGTTTAATTTTCTTTTAATTTTTGTATTGCTATTTATATATGCCCTGTGAACCGCCCTGAGTCCCTTGGGGAGAAGGGCGGTATAAAAATCTCAATAAATATAAAATATAAATATAATATATAACTTTCAGACATATTTAGAAAGATTTAACATATCTTGTTAAGTAACCATAGATTTCTTAACATGGTGAGCCTTGGTGGAGCAGTGGGCTAATGCCTCCTTAAGTAACACCAGCTGCCTGCAATTAGTGCAGGTTTGCATCCCACCAGGCTCAAGGTTGACTCAGCCTTCCATCCTTCCGAGGTAGGTAAAATGAGTACCCAGATTGTTGGGGGCAATAAGCTGACTTTGTAATAATGCCGCTTGGGGGGAGGGGAAAGCCCTAATAAGCAGGCATATACATAGAATGAAGACTATTGCTAAGCACATTGATTTGTGCTTAGATTGTAAGCCGCCCTGAGTCTTCGGAGAAGGGCGGGATATAAATGGGATTAAAATAAAAAATAAAAATAAATAATATGGTTGATCCACTGCACAGGAAACCTGGCTATATACGTACACCAATAGAGAAAACACACCAAGCACAGGATCAGACAGATTTGAAGGTTGCAATGAATGGAGCTGTTTCTGAAACAAAAATAGAACTCCAATAGGTGCTCTGCTTTTTCCCTAGCAGTTGAACATAGCAGGAAATATGTAGGAAGTGGTCAGAAAGAGTGTAACCTCATAGTATCTTAGCCAATGGAGAACAAGGAGGGATGTGGTGGCCAGGACAAGGTTGTATAAAGAAGGGAATATTTTGGGTTAATATTTTGGGAACTTTGAAGACAACCAAGCTTTGAAAGCTTCTTTTCCATTATTGATATAAACAAAACCAAATACCTTCACTGTATCTTGGCTGGTTATTGGTCAGGCGAGCTTGCCTTTGGTCATGAAGGAAGGTAGCTAGGAGCACATAACACTCCCAACACAAGAATTGTAGCTGCACTTAACTATGGGTGAGCCTGAAACAACTGTGTACTCTTCTACAAAGTTGAGGAAAATATTTTCAATCCAACTGGCTCTCCTGCCTAGGGGAAGACTTAAATCTGGGTCCCCCCAATCCCAGTCCAGCAATTTATGTATTACACTGTGTTATGTGTTCCAAGAGATTTTTATCCTCTCCCTGTGAATATAATGGTGCTTGGGGCCAAAACCTACTATTCGTTGCTATTTTCAAACTACACAAGAGTTGGACTTTTAGCTTGCTAGTCAAGTCCATGAAAAATCTGTTCTGTGATCTGATGAATATCTTTTATATTAAGAACCATTTAGATATAAGAGGGTTTTCTGCAGATCAGTGTGTGTGAAAGAAAGAAACTATGGGTCAGAATTATTAGTATTCTTCAAAGTGAAGCTTTAAACCTTGGTTTTCCTGACATGTATTCCCACAATATTATTCAGATATAGAATTTATATATTTGAACTAATTAAAATTCAGAGCAGCTGAATACAGGAACAAATGATACAAGAAGAGGACTGCAGAATTAGTGTTAAACTGGTATGGTTCCTAATCCTTAGTTCCTCCCCACACCACCACCATTTGAAGTATAGGCACCATGACTGTCCATTGACTGTCCTGTTTCCTACTGAAGTCAAGGTGCCTTGGTGCCTACCCACCATTTTGCCACAAATCCACTGAAGCAATAATGAGGACATGTACAAGGTGTGGCTTAAAGCTAGTTTGGGGGCTGCCCCATTGATGAACCAAAGGGAGTCCATTTTAACTCATTGGAAATTTGGAGAACTGTGAGAGTGGTAACAAGGAATCCTCTTACAGGACATCATGAAAACCCTTTCACTAGTGTAGTATAATACTGCAGTATCGAAAGCAGCAGTTGTGAAGGTGTTTTGTGTTGTATATAACTTGCAATATTTCTACAAAATGTATTTGCTAGATGTTAATGGACAAAGGTGATGTTCCCTGTTATTTCCTGTGATATATTCTGTTGGTTACTACTGCTGGTAGTGAAGGTTCTTATGTTGTCATGCAATGATTATGGCAGGAGTTACTTGCTTGGATGTTTTCTGGGATTATTCATTAATATCCCTACAATTTCATGGCCACATAATGTAGTTGGTATTCAGAGTCTAAAGCAGAATCCTAACCTTAAATTTAGCAGTAATTAAAAAAATAAATTGGATTCTCTTTTTTTTCCCCAGTTAGCAGTTTTCACAATAAGCGAGGCTGCCTGTGAAAAGGTTTCAAGAGCATGTCCCCAACAATGAGTAGGATTGTTACATTTCTATCTTAGTCAGATGGACAATGTGCCTGTCCAATATGCTGTGCTATAATGGCATGCCCTCCCTCCCAAAAAGGAACCATATCATCATGAGACACCAGACAACACATAGGAGAATGAAAAGAATTATCAGTTTGATTCATTGCTCCTAAATCTGGCAAGTATAGATTTAATTTAGCAATATTCACTCTGTTGGCTATATCCTCAGTCTGTAAGAGCAATTATTATTATTATTATTATTATTATTATTATTATTATTATTATTATTATTGTTGTTGTTGTTGTTGTTGTTGTTGTTGTTGTTGTTGTTGCTGTTGCTGTTGTTGTTTTCATAGTCAGCCAGATGTTTAGCTTGGATTTAGTATTTGTATCCTTCTATAAAGTACTTCCCAAGAACATGGGATAGATGGGCAGATGTTGTTTGATGGTGTAAAGTATAATATCTACAGGTTGTAAGCTTTTCTAAGTAAAACTGTCATTCAGAATTGACTGATGGTGATTTTGTCAATGCTGATGATGCCCAAGCACTACTTCAAATGTTTTGAGATTGCATTCAAGGTGACTATTATTATGGGTACTATCTTTGCTTTCTTTTGTCACAGTTGTTCTACTTCTACTTGCATTTCTTTGCATTTTATGATTTTATCCAGTTATTTCTCTTATGTTCCGCCATTTCTAGGTACTGCCATGTCCATTATCCAGAATTTGTCTTTCTTATCAACAATTATTATTATTTCAAATTATTATTTGTCCAAGTGGAGGTAGGAGGAAGGAAATCAAAGATGCATAGCTGGAGAAGGAAATTTGTCTCTGCATTACTAACACACTTATCCATTCAAAGAATGTTGCCTTTCTTTTTTTTTTTCAAAGCCTGCATTGGTGTTCAGGAAAAGTGACTTGAAAAGTAAAAATATTGCAGCTGACATTGAAAATTATATGTAAGGAGATATGTTGAAATCTGTTTATCCCCCCCCTTAGTGTGTGATACGTTTCAGCTTTCAATTATTTCCTATTTAAGAATTTCCAGAATTCTCAGTTAAAAACTACCTACTGAAACTGCTACCTCTGAAAGAAAGAACAAGACGGCATACAATTTCAGGCTATTATAAATCATGCAACAAACAGTAGTCACTCCAAATGGAATGCAAGAATGGTTGACAGCTTTCTATTATGATATAGGTTCTACATTTCAACTTAGTGCCAAATATGTAATGTGATCAAATTCCTTTCTAAAGTCTGAAAGTTGTTAGTATCTGGGTAGAAAAGAACAAGTTTTAAATTGAAGAAAATGGAATAGCTGAGGGTCACAAAGCCATCCAATTCCAAGAATAGTCTACCTTTAATTTTTGGCAGGGTTAAACCACTCATTCCAAGCCCATTCATTCTTCTTGATCTAACTAGATTATTATTTTTAGTCTAAGCATATTTTTTTTAAAAAAAATTATTAACTCTAAGAAAGTACTGAATATAATCAAAGTACTCAAATACACACAATAACAAAGTAATCAATACATTTTAGCTGAAAGAGTTGTGGGAACATCTCAGTTTGCCTATATAACATCTGCCTGCTTCTTCATGGTGCAGGAACTGCATATCTTCAGGGCTGCATTCTCTCAGCTGATTCTGCTCATTTGATAATGTCAGATAGAATGTCAGGAGAGATTCAACTTAGAACTAAGGAGAAATTTCCTGAATGTGAGAACAATCAACCAGTAGAACAGCTTGGAGTTGTGGGTACCCCATCACTGAGACCTTTTAAGTAAAGACTAGACAGCCACTTGTCAGAAATAATATAGGGTCTCCTGCATGAGCAGGGGGTTGGAATAGAAGACTTCCAAGGTCCCTTTCAACTCTGTAATTCTGTTCTAGAAGGGGATAATTCTGGGTCCTTTCTTTCAGAGGATGCAGGAATCGCATTGGTTGGTCTATGTTAATTGCTGCACTCTTTCCATGGAACAGTATCCACCATGATTGAAATGGCTCCAATCCTGCTGGGCATTAGAAAGGCTAATAACCCTGGCTTTTCCCGAATGCCTCAGAAATGGAATTATTTTGAATATTTTTCAATTTTGCAATTTGGGATATTGCTACAAATTGAGTTTGGTATTGTTTCTTGGCAGGGAAAGTTTCTTGCCTGTATATTTTTAACTATCTAATTCCAAGGTCTATAATGATTGAAACAACATATACTGTACACTTAGTAAGCAAATAAGGAAACATTTTTTTTAAAAAAAAAATCAATTCCCCGAATTCCATTGCATTTCATGGTATTATTCACTAAGGAATTCTGTAAGCTAAAGTGCTCTGAACGAAGGAACAATCTGACATGCATTCTTCTAGCATAAGCATAAACATTTATAAAGGAAGCAGATCTATTTTTTATAGTTTAAAGATAATTGACTGAGTAAGGGGAAAAAAGTTCTAACTTGATCTTTACATATGATTGAAGAAATGGAACAGTTTTTAAAATCTAGTGAGAAAGTTAAACAAGTAGGAGAAAATATTTGATTACTGAACTTGCAGTTCTTTTCAGATGTAATGGGAAACTTACATTTTTTTTAACTTTGACCTTCAAGGAAAGAATAAGGATATTACACAGAGAATCTCCACAGTCAGCACTTTCAAGTGGACTTCAATTTTTGGAAATCACCATCTTTTTTTTTCTGCAATGGAACAGTGTGTACGTGAAGGTGATTTCAATGGTATATCACTTGTGAAACATATTTCGATACCCGCAGATCAATTCTCTGCCAAGTTTCAATCACTGTTGATGTTGAACTAGTAGTACAATTCATAGCAAATCCATTCCTTCCAATTCCATCACAGAAGCTTCACTGTCCCTTGCAAAATTGTCAGGCTGATCTTGACAAAATAGAGCAGGAGATTGACACTGTGCTAAAAATATACACAACTTAAGAAAAATGCTAATTCTGAAAAACTCTATTAAGTGAGGTTGCTCCAATGATAAAACTTTGGGGGGAGGGAGTTTTTAATTTTTGTCAGTCACTTTTCTTATCTATGAATTTTACTCAATCTAAGCATGAACTACAGCTGATTGGTCTGCACCTAGTCAAGTTCACCAAGGTTATACATTTGCGGTTGACATAAATCTCCCATCAGATCAAATCTATACCTATAATGATGGTGTTTTGTTTATGTAAATATTTACGTACATAAATTCTTATTTACTAATATTGTTAAATAGTTATTTGTTACTATGAATATAGCGGTCTATGAAATTATAACTGAAAATCTATCTATCTATCTATCTATCTATCTATCTATCTATCTATCTATCTATGTTAAATGCTTGTTAACTATTTAGATTACCTTGCTAGGCACCAAACATGGGACAAATCTTTATTTCCTGTTTCAGCCTAACCGAAGGCCATCGACAGATTAACAAATAATAAAGCCTCATCAATCAATTTTAATCAGCAAGGGCCCTTTAAGAGTAAACATAATTCTATACATTAAAAAGTAATTCATAAAGGAAAAAAGTAAATCATAAAGTAACTCGTATTCTTCTGTAAAAAAATACAACAAATATCTCATCTATCAACATATTTTTAAAGACTCATCATTTAAACTTAATCAAGAAGAATCCATTAAAAGTTAACAGAATAACAATGGAAAATCTTGATATTTAATTCCTTCAAATAATGTTCCACAAATTACTTTCTTACCATTTTCACTTCATCACCTCTCAGAAACTCCTTCGCAAGTTTAACACTTTCCTTCAGTTTTAACACCATAACATATCATTTTTAACAACACAACAAAAATATCTCTGCTTCTCTATAAGCAGATCTTTTAAGTCTTATCATTCAGTCCTAATCAAGAAAAAACAAACAAACCTGGATATATTTCTAAAGCAAGCAACTTTTTCCCATTTTTCTCTTATTCCTAAAATTTTTCTCTTTTCATTAAAGGTTAAACTGGCAGTCAACCATCTCATGACATCCATTTTGTGAGTGTTCATGACCTCTCCCCGCTGATCCCCCGCCTCCCGCCATGGACAACCATTTTATGATGGAGCATCAGGCATTTTCTCAGATTTTGAAATGCACCATTAAGAGTTAAAAAGTTTGTTGAAATCTGACACAGATCATGTATAATGGAGCTTGAAATAAGTCATACTGATTTTACAGTGTTGATTTCCAAACCAACTGACTTTCTTTCCCACAAAATAAGCAATAAAATAAGTTCTAACAAACTTACCTCAAAGCCCAGTTGCTAAAAAATTGAAATTTTCACAAGAAAGGAAATATAATTTTCCAAGCAGCCTAATGACCTCATAGCTGAGAATACTCTATAAAGTGTAATACAGTAATTATTGGTATGCAATTTACTAATTCAGTTATTTAACAGAGTGCTCCTAGATGGCAACTAAAGAGTGACGTCACTCAAAATGTTTGACATTGATTTTAAATTATGGGAAAAATTGCCAAAAATGAATGGATGTCTGAAGAAGCAGCTTACCAAAATAAGACAACCTGAAATACATGTGAAGTCTCTGGGACTAAAATATTTCTTACTTTAAAAAAAGTCATTTACTGCTGAATACAGTAATTATAAAATGCCAGTACTATGAATAGCTGTCAAAAAAAGTTAATGCTGTTTTGTTTGCAGACCATCTGTAATTCTTAAAGAACCAGTGAATAATCAAGAAACACATGAGTCAGGCAATTTAAAAGCTTTAGCTTTTACCCCCCACTAGCAAGAACTATGTAGACAAGAACTATGTCCTTCCTTCTTGACTGCTGAGGATGTCAAGTCTGTCATTCATCACTTATTTTTTTTTAAAAAAATTCTTTTTATTTATTTATATCCCACCTTCATTATTTTTATACATAACTCAAGGCAGTGTACATACTTAATAATTCCTCCTCTTATTTTCACCACCACAACAACCGTATGAGGTGAGTTGGGCCAAGAGAGAATAACTGGCCCAAAGTCATCCCACTGGCATTCATGTGTAAAGTTGGACTAGAACTTAGTCCCCAGGTTTCTTGCCTAATGCCTTAACTACTAGACCATTCAAACTGGAAGAACATGCTTAGGGTTCTGTTCCCAATGACACAAAATTAGTGATGGTCTGTGGATGAAAATACTCTGTAGTCCAGTGGTGGCGAACCTATGGCATGCATGCCAGAGGTGGCACTCAGAGCCCTCCCTGTGAGCATGTGTGCCGTCACCTCAGCCCCGCCTCCTCCCACAGCCCCCTCCTCACCAGCAGCCCCCCTGGAGGAGAGTCACCCCTGAGCACAGCCTGCACAGAGCAGTGCAGCCAAGGACATAGCAGCCAGGCAGTGGGGACAAGACTTCGTCCTTGCACCCCATTGCACAGTTGATGCTGCGGGGCATGGGTGGAGGGCATAGCTACCATAATGCTACTGAGCCACCTGGGCAATCTATGGCAGGCTATGGAGGCGGTGAGTGGCCAGGCAGGCAGGACAGGGGGTGGAGCAGGGATGGAGCGGAAGTAGGTGGCGGGGGGCAGGAGGGTATTTTTGGGGCATTTGGTCTCTAAAAGGTTCGCCATCATTCTCTAAAAGGTTCACCATCACTACTCTAGTTCATAAACTATCATAGATAACCCAAATGAAATTCAAATATTAGGACTTTGGTTAGTGCTATACTGCTTCTCCAGCCTCTTTATCTGTTCATCACATTTATTTTGAGGGGGGGAAAAAACCCACACTTAGTCACTGTTCAGTGTTTTAACCTTTGGGGTTAATTGGAAGAAGGGAGATAATGCCAAGGTGCACATTGCACTACCATAGAAGTGGACATTGGCTGATCTAATGGACAAAGAGCCAGCACATAACTCCAAAAGAAATGATGCAAGATATCTTCCCTGGAGCAATCAGTGAATCACTGATTCCAGAATTAATCAGCTCAGTTTGGAAAGACCAGCAGAAATCCACCGGATTTTGCTACAAGCAAACATTACATTCAGAAATGTAATCAAAGCAATATATTAATCTAAGGGATTCATCTTTGAAGTGACACTAGTTTGTGATATTGAATTTGCTCACTAGCTTCCTCTTCAGATCTTCTAATTTTTAAAAAAAATGTAAGTAAGAAAACCTCCATATATTCCCAATATATAGGACCCAAAATGGAGAAATATTTATCATTTATATAGTAGATTTGTATGATCAGCCATCTTGGATATGTAACACTCTAGTGTTATACAAGCCAATTGGTTCTCCATATCACTGATATTTCCTTATAAATGTATTGAGTTTACATGGTGAAATGCTATTCATCAGCCAGAAACCTGGGACATCAATCAGAATGGAGCTGGAAGGGACCTTGGAGGTCTTCTCTAATCCAACCCCTTGTTCAAGCAGAAGACCTTATACCATTTCAGATAGGTGGCTGTCCGGTCTCTTCTTAAAAACCTCCAGTGATGAAGCATCCACAACATCAGATGGCAAGCTGTTCCACTGGTTAATTGTCCTCACTGTTAGAAAGTTTGTCCTTAATTCCAGGTTGCTTCTCTCCTTGATTAGTTTCCCTCAATTGTTTCAAAGACATTCCAATAAAACTTGATTCTGATACCAGCATAAGTGCCCTTGTATTAACCATTCCTTTCCTCCTAATACAAAGCCTGTGTATTTCTCTACTGATCTTCCTCTACAAATAGAACAGTATTTGTAAATGGTGCAAATTGTTGTGGAATTATAATTTTGCAGGCAATAAATAAAAGATGCTAAGAAATTAAAGGGAAAGGTTTCTTCAGCAACAGTGGTTGAATTGGTCCCACAGAAGCAGATCCCAGTGTTGTAGTATTTATAAACACATACAGCACAATAGGTCCATTTCATATCCATTGATTTTTTTTTAAAAAAAAAACTTTATAGGATTAAATTGTTGAAGCACTCGGAGGCTTCAACTGGTGCAGAATGCAGCCGCGCGAGTTGTTATGGGAGTTTCCAGATACTCCCGTGTAACACCTCTCCTCTGTGAGCTGCATTGGCTTCCGGTTGCCCTCCAGATGAGATTCAAGGTGCTGGTAATGACCTATAAAGCTCTAAATGGCTTGGGTCTGGACTATCTAAGGGAACACCTGCTGCCGGCATTAACTTCCCATCATCCTGTGCGCTCCCACAGGGAGGGCCTTCTCAGGGTACCGCCGGTTAAGGAATGCCGGTGGGTTATTCCCAGGGGAAGAGCATTCTCTGTGGGCGCGCCGGCCCTATGGAACCAACTTCCCACGGAACTCAGGACTGCCCCCGACCTTCGCTCATTTCGCTGGGACTTGAAAACCTGGTTCTTCGAGCTGTTTGGCCCAGACTGAGGGGTCTTAACTAATTTAATTTAATTGGGTTTTAGTTAATTTCAGGGACTGTAATTTAATTATAGTCTTTAATTGTTTTAATTTTTGTATGCTATGTATTTTAATTCTCCCTGTAAACCGCCCTGAGTCCTACGAGAATAGGGTGGTATATAAATTTAAATAATAAATAATAATAAATAAATTATAAATTTCTACACATACAGAGGCACCTTGTTCCTTTTAAGTTCTTTTAAAATGTTACCTGGTCATTTGTTCTTCCTGGAATATCTTGACATCTTGACATTCATAAGCTTGGCACCTCTGTGCATGACCTACCTATTTAGAGATAGTGGGGCTTTATTTGTTTCTACGGAAGCATGTAATAAAGGAACTTTGAAAAGCTTGTCTGTCAAAATGTACATTCTCTGGAGCTTTCACACATCTTTCACTGAAGATCTTTAAGAAAAGACTAGACAATCACCTGTCTGGGATAGCGTAGGTTCTTCTGCTTAAGGTGGGGGGGTGGACTAGAAAGACCTCCACGGTCCCTTCCAGCTCTATTCTATTCTACTTTGAAGACAGTGTGTATGAACATGTATGCAAACCAGCATTTTTTTCCTGCTGTGACAACCTGAAAAGTAGCTTGGTCTGCATATCCACAGGCAGAAAATCAGGGAGAGGATTTCAAACAATCAAGTAGACCTTTGGAAGACACACCCTGCTTTAAGGCTTTGAGGACAGCTCTTTTGTTTGTGCTAATGCGATATGTGATGCTCCCCTTCAAAATGCTTTCTACAGACCTAATGTCTGGTTCTAGAAAACAAAACTGTGGAAAAAGGCAAGTAAACAGGAAAAATAGTGTGAGATAGATGATAGCTAGCTAGCTAGCTAGACAGATAGACAGACAGATTGACAGACTGAGAGACAGATATAGATCAATGAATGGATTGATGGATCGATGGATCATTGGATGGATCAACTGATGGATCGATGGTTAGATGAATGGTCAGTCAGTCAGTCTGGGACATCTAGGATGAGACCTGCTAGATGCTTAGTCTATATTGTTGGCAGTTTTAATCATTACTATACTCTAAACTCGGACTCCCTCAGGAACTTTCTGTGCCAAGAAAAAAAAACTCAGACAAAGTTTGACATTATTGTGATCACTTTTATTTCCCTGAGTTTCCCACTTTACTGTTGTTGGTTAGTGGTCAATTGATGTACCATTTCATCATTTTTTCCCTCAAGTCATTTGAGCTAGAAGAAACAATGAAACACAGGAATTCAGGAGTGGATTTATTTATTGGTAAGTAGCTAGCCCTGGGAGAGAAGGAGTTGTTATAACATTGTAACTTATAATTTTTATGCTTGCAAAACACCATAGGTCATAGTATGAGAGATGAGAGAATTACAAAGTGGTGATAGTTACTCAGATGATGGGTATTCTGGTTTGTGTGCCAAAATGCAGGTGTTTGCTTTGGGGGAAAAAAAAAGGAAAACATGGAATGTACTATGGACAGCAAAAATAAGCTAGTGTAAGACAGAGGATGCTACTTTCAAATAGAGCAGGAAAACATTTATGGGGATTTCAGTTGCACTAGGCTGGATACTTAGAAGTAGATGACATCATCTGTTCTTGTCCTGCATAAATGGTTGGAGGCCAATATTTGTAATCATGCAGTGCAGATATGCCCTAAAATCTGTTTTATATATATAAAAAAATCTGCTATGGTTAGCAGGATTAAACAAAAACAATTGTTTGGCAGATCCTCCCAACTTTCTATGCCAGAAAAGCAATTTCTGTGGAGGGTTTTATTGGACATATATTCTTCCGTTTGTGTGTGTGTGTGTGTGTGTGTGTGTGTGTGTGTGTGTGTGTGTGTCTGTGTGTGTGTGTGTGTGTCTGTGAGTGTCTGTGAGTGTCTGTGTGTGTCTGTGTGAGTATGTCTTTGTGAGAGTCTCTGTGTTTATGTGTCCACTGAAAATGTCTCTAAATATAAATGAAATCCTTAAAAGCCTTGTCTATCTCTGTGAATTAGGCTAGTAATTTGGATTTTGGGTTTAATAATCTTAGGATGAAAAGGTTTGACTGGCAAAGTGTACTACATGAAAATTTAGCATCATGTTTTAGAAAGAGTTTTGTTTTGCTTTAAGTTTTGTTTAAAGCAGACATAATAAAATAAATATCCATAACTATGAAGATGCCTAGCCAAACATTCTTTTCCCTACAAATAGTTCCAGAGTGCTGAATATGCTTAGCATGTTCAGTTATAGCCTATTATACTAGAAAGATGTACTACAGTAGACCTTCTGTGCCCTCATAGTACTCTGGGTGGTATTCAAAAGTCTACTTCTGAATATTCCAAAATCATAAACGAAAGCTGTGTATCGGTTCATTAAGTACCAAGTGCCAATGCAATAAAACATCTCTGAGTGTAGTACACTAAAATAGAATGATAAAACAAAATTGTTCAACCTGAAACCTTTACTGCTTTTTCAGATGTTCAGAAATATACCTGTTTAAGCTATCCTGTTCTCTTGTCCAAGGTTAAAAGACATTTTGTTCTAATGAAGAAGGCAATGACTTACTAATATGATATATTTAGATCTCTGTTAAACACAGTCCCTTCACTCAGGTTTCTCTGTTTTCACATTGGCTTACAAGAGAGTGAAATAAATATGAAGTAAAGTTACCACCCTCTTCATCGAAACCATCCCCCATCACCATAACAACAAAATACCTGAATACTGATTCATTTCTAGGCACAAATCAAAGTTCTGTTTATGGCTTCTCCCAATCTGGCCCTTTTAGCACTGGAGCAATAAACAGTTTTTACATTATGTTTAGCTATTTTTCTGTTATATCCCATCTTTAAATTTGTAGAGGAGAAAAAGAGTAAATGATTGGAGGTGTATTCAAGGCTACTGGTATTGATTGCTATAACGTAATGGAGTGGTCCCTATTTTTCTACTTGCATTTTTATGTGCTTTCGAACTGCTAGGTTGGCAGAAGCTGGGACGAGTAACAGGCACTCACTCTGTTATGGGGCACTCGGGATTCGACCCGCCAAACTGCCGACCTTCTGATCGACAAGCTCAGCGTCCTAACCCACTGAACCACCACGTCCCTTAAAATTAAAAGTACTAGGCTCAATGAAAAGAGGAAATGTGAGTAAACGTTTCTTTTTGTCTTCTGATGATGCTGTGTACCCCAACCTAAGCCATAGAATGTAGACTGATGTAAACATGATAGCAATTATAAATAAACAATTAAATATCATAGAAAATCTGTTTACTATCCTAGGTTTTTACTTCCTAGTTTTTGTTTTTGTTTTTTGAATCAATGTATACTTAGCCATCTACCTTGCTTTCAGAAGTAATTGCCCCATGCTGATATAACAATTCTCTCTAGATTGGGAACTGCTGATTTCTTCCCTGACAGCTTCATTCTTTATCATAATAAATGTTTTTGTGCCCAAATTAAAGGTGGTTGAACACTCATGTACTGATAAAAAAAAGAGCTCATCTGTTCATATAAAGGTAACGGTTCCCCCGCAGATGCATGCTAGTCATTTCCGACTCTAGGGGCCGGTGCTCATCTCCGTTTCAAAGCCAAAGAGCCAGCGCTTGTCCGAGGACGTCTCCGTGGTCATGTGAGCTTGTCGATCAGAAGGTCGGCAGTTTGGCGGGTCGAATCCCGAGTGCCGTGTAACAGAGTGAGCGCCTGTTACTCGTCCCAGCTTCTGCCAACCTAGCAGTTCAAAAGCACATAAAAATGCAAGTAGAAAAATAGGGACCACGACGGTGGGAAGGTAACAGCATTCCATGCGCCTTTGGCATCTAGTCATGCCAGCCACATGACCACAGAGACGTCTATTCATATAGGTAATATGTAAGAAATATTAAAGAAAAAAGAATCTGAGCCACTGATTTGGGAAGCAAGATTGCTTAAAAATCAAACTGTTATCCCAAATGTTGAGCAATACAGTTAGTTCTTCCAGTTGCCCCTGGAAGGCACCTTCTGGTGACTCTCAGTGTCAGAAGCTGTAGATGTGAAGTAGTCCTAAATATTTGATATATATAACAACAGTTAAAGTAGATCAGGGGTGTCAAAGATGCGTCACAGGCAAGCCACATCCATCTCAGCTCCGCAAAGGCAAAAAACGATTTGTCACGTGACGTGATCAAGTTTGACACCCTTTAAGTAGATTGTAGGATTTTTGAAGTATTTACCTCTAAGAGGCAGAAAGAGAAGGGTGGCTAAAGCTTTAAAATCATAAGGGAGATTGGTCTACTGCCTTGTACAGTAGAACATAAAGAAATAATGAGCAAAGCTGAGAAAAAAATGACATCATACAACTTATCAAGAGACTCACCCTAAAGAAGTCTTAGAAAGTATGAAGCACAATGTATAGAGGAGATATCACTCTGAAAAAAACTAGCTGAGAGGAAAATTGATGAAAACTAAACCAAAAGAATTATTGTCAGGACCACAATGGCTAATGTACTTCACTTCCTCAGGGTGTTTTGAAAAAAATTTTTTTTTGAAAGAACATATAATCCATTTAAAAATTATGAAATATCTATTATGTATCTATCCATCTCTGTCTGTCTGTCTGTCTGCCTCTCTCTCTCTCTCTCTCTCTCTCTTTATCTATCTATCTATCATCTGTCTGTCTGTCTGTCTATCTATCCATCATTGAAATATTTACTTAAGGTTGGATTTTTAAAATGTTCAGATTTGAAATTTGATTAGTTCTATAATAGTTTATTATTTTAGAGAAGTGAATACATATAAACACAGACACACACACAAACACACATCTCTGCTAAACACAGAGACTCAGTGATAGATCAAAACTTTCAATAAAACATGATCCATCCATTCAAGCTAGTCTTCCAGATTTTTTCACCTGTTATTCTTTGGAAAGGCATTTGTCATTTTTGGGCATCCTTGACAAATTGGATGGTTTTATGAATAATAAATCTGTCACCGTTACTCAAAAGGACTCAAGTTTTGTCAAAGCTTCCATATTTCATAAAATAAATAAAAAACTGATCCAAAATCTGTTCCTAGGGGATATATCACTATGACAGTACAAAAAATGGCAAATGCAGTATCTTCTGTTGTTTTCACACATATTGTACATACACTCTTACATTTATCTTTAGTTTCAATATGAGCCAATAAATTATTACAATTTTAACAGTAAGTGTAATAAAAGACCTGTGTAATGACAGGTCAATTTTTGTTGAAACAAACAAACAAACAAAACAAGAAACTTGGTTATGTCTCTCTCACATGTGCAAACATACTTGGTCTGGATTTTTTATTTTTATCACACAATTTGAGGTTGAAATAAGCAGTGTTGCTTTTGTTGTCAATAAAATAGAGTGTTTTCCTAATGTTTGGAATCAACCCAATACCAGATGTTTTACAGAGAATGTACACATTGTGACTGTATGTGTATGTGCATACATGGTCAAAATAGTCAGTTTCCCTCCAATAAGTTTAGAGGATTTTCAAATAATTTATTTATTTTATTTATTTTATTAAATTTATATACCGTCCACCGGCGGTGTACAGGGAGGGTTAAAAACAAACATACAAAAATTAAAATCAGATTAAAAATTAATTAAATCAAATCCCCAAAATTTAAACTAAAACCCAATAAAATTAAAACCCCTCAGCCTGGGCCAGACAGCTCAAAGAGCCAAGTTTTCAGGTCCCGGCGAAATGAGCGAAGGTCGGGGGCAGTCCTAAGTTCCATGGGGAGTTGGTTCCATAGGGCCGGCGCGCCCACAGAGAATAATTTGATGAATTTAGTGTAAGTATTATCTGGATATAAGACACATTTAAAATTAGCTTCTTTCTCTATTTTTAAATTACCACATTATATTGTTAGTGCTATATTTTCTGCTATCACTCTAAAGCCATATCCATCAATCTGTCTGTCTGCCTGCCTGCCTGCCTCCGCATCTTCTACCATTTACACTATCTCTCCTCAACTGGATATATATCAGGTCTATCCTAGCTTGGGAATTTTTTTTTTTTAAAAAAAGACCCTTGACTCCATTTGTACGTAAACCTTTACTAAAAACCAAAATATTACAATGTAAGCAAAGTCAGATTTGAAGATTTCCATATAAACTCAGTAATTTTCCCTTCTCCCAGCCCCTCCCCCCCGCCTTGGCCATCCTTTTGGTGTCCAATATGGTTCAAATTAGGTGTTTTGATAATAGTCCTAAGGTTTGGCACTTTTGTCTGAAATGGTATATGTTAAATAGTGGGTTCTTTGGCGCAGGAATGAAGACGCGAGGCTGAGTACAAGGTAACTCATAGTTTATATCGTGCAGAGACTGTACTGGGGAAAAGGCTGCAACTAGCCGCAATATATAATCTAGCCCCTAGGCGGCAGCCAATAGGTTTGAATCAACCATTGCCGCCTGGAGCTAGCCAATTGCAGCACAGGAGACTTGTAGTCTGGGTTGCTGGAGAGCCGTTAGCTGCTCCAGCAACCCACGTGGTATACTTTAAGAGCCCAGTACATAACAGTATAGGTTCTCCTGCTCGAGCAGGGGGTTGGACTAGAAGATCTCTTTCTATTCTGTTCTGTTCTGTTCTGTTCTGTTATATTCTATTCTTTGGTGGGCATTTGCATCCCATTCCATGCCTGTGTTCTTGGATCTTTCAATCATTGTCTCTGGATGGCACTTCTGATTCCTGTCATGCCCCCCACCTTATGTCTCCTCCCCATGTTTTATGGCAGGCTGCCATCAAAGTGCAGCAGAGCCAAAGCGGTGTGATGGTTGCTCTGGCAATATATTTCCCAGTTGTGGTTGTGTGTGCATGTTTGTGTATCTGAATCTGAGTCTCATAAGTTGTTCTTATCTGCAATTGAATTAGAGTATGTGTCAGATATGTATCTTTAAGTCTCCATATCCTGTCCTTACTGTGAGATTACAATATAATAGCTGTTTCATTTAATCACCAATTAATAATCCATGATAATACACCAGTAAGACCTAGTGGATAAGAAATTATCTTTGGCTGGCTATAAATCCTCCTGAAGTTTCAAATAAAATAACTATAAGAATTTAGGCAAAATGTCAATCTTCCAGATTGTAAATTCTAGCAGAGAAAAGGGATAAATGAATCGGTCTATATCCAATTTAAGTGAGTTAAATATATTTCAGAAAGGGTAGATGGATTGACTGAGAAGAATAATTTTGCTAACTTTTCAGTTTTTATATGCTTCAAAACATGGCTCCATTTGTTTTCCACTGAATGGGATGAAAAACATTATCTTTCTGTCTGTCTATCTATCTGTCTGTCTGTCTGTCCGTCCATCCATCCGTCCATCCGTCCATCTGTCCGTCCATCCATCCATCCATCCATCCATCCATCCATCCATCCATCCATGTATCTATGAGTTCAATTCTGACCGGCTCAAGGTTGACTCAGCCTTCCCTCCTTCCAAGGTCGGTAAAATTAGGACTCAGATTTTTGGAGGTGATATGCTGGCTCTATAAATTGCTCAGAGAGGGTTGTAAAGCACTGTGAAACAGTATATAAGTACTGTTGCTATTGCTTTCTATCTATCAGTCTATATTCTATATCTATCATCTATTTTCTATATCTATTATATCTCTGTTCTGTCTACCTTGGAACTTCCATTATGGAGTCCTTGAATTTGGTACTAAACTGTGTTTTGACCAGACAGATGAAAAACAGTGTAGAGTGACAGTTAAAGTACTGAAGTAGACTTGGGAATATTAGCATTCAAGTTCTCATTCAGATATGAAGCTAACCTGGTGGCATTGGGCCAGAAGCAATCTCTCACAGGATTACATGACAAAAATTGGGTGGAAACACAATACCCTGAACTCCTAGTAAAAAAGCAGCAGATACACAATATCTAAAAAAAATAAAAGCATTTTAGTTAAGAATTGACCTTTAGAATTCTCTATAGTTTTCATGGTTAATACATGTTCAGAAAACATAATTATTGAAATTTTCTATCTGAAGCTTTGTATCTCCATGTAAAAAAACGGATGTTTTAAACAAGTGCTGCCTTAGGTCATGACTAATTCTTGAAAAGCAATGTATTTGAAAGACTAGAGATAAAACTGCATTCAAATTCTGTCACCTTTGCATCTGACTTCTTATTTCAAACTAAATACAAAGATTAAAAGTACATTTTATCTGGCATTCTGTATATAGTGAATCTCCCTTCTGAATTTGTTTTCATTGAAAACCAGCATTATTTATTTATTTATCAAATTTACAGGACTGCCCATCCTATGGAAATGGACTGGACTGCATTCAAAATCAACCCCCCCCCTCAAAAAAAGTAAAGCAATTGCTGCCTAAAACATAATAAATAATTATTAAAAAACATTAAAAATATAAGAGCAGTATTATTTATTAATATGCTATATGCTACCAATATTGTACAATTCAACTAAAGTTATTTCCTAAGCTATAAGATTCCACCATTAATAATACATGAACTGGAATTGCTACCACAGTATGCCAGAAGAATTTCTCTCTCATTTTTTTCCCCCTTAGCAATGGATCTGAAAATATTTTGTTGAGAAAAGGGCAAAAGTCCAATGAAGTTTAACATTTTTTAACAGGTTGGTTTTGCACAAGTCTAGGGTTTTGAAGATTTTTAATGGAGACAAAATTCTGCATTAATAAATGTGAAATCCTACAGATATTTGGACATTTGATTGCACAATTCAAACAAAGTACTATTCAGGAAAAGAACTTAGGTAAGATTAGAAGCAATCTCATATTCCCTTAGCTAAAAGTGAAAGATGGAGTTCTTGTGCAAAATAGAATATGTTGCCTCCAAAATTTCTTACAAAACGTTTTGAGAAGTCAGAGTTGTTTTCTGGGCAAAATTCAGAAGTATTTCTTAGGGATATTTCCCTGACTTCCCAATATAGCATTGGAACTTCTATGTTTCTTCCTGTTCTATCAAATACAACTGTGGATGGCAATGGGAGAGAGTTTTGGTAACAGAATTATCCCAGATTAAGAGACAGCACAGTCCAGAGCTGGATGGGAAGAGGAGGGAAGAGGTTCAGGATAGCTACCGCCTAGACCAGGGGTAGGCAACCTCGGCTCTTTTATGACTCGTGGACTTCAACTCCCAGAATTCTGGGAGTTGAAGTCCACGAGTCATAAAAGAGCCGAGGTTGCCTACCCCTGGCCTAGACCCATGGTTGATTTGTCCATTAAATCAGGGTTTTTCAACTTTTTCACCCATTGTACCACTTTTAGGATATGGCAACATCCAAGTACCACCAGTCACCTACCAAGGTGTCAAAAACATGATGATCCCCCCCCCAAAAAAGGAAAAAAGTGATGAAGTACAGGTAGTCCTCGACTTACAACAGTTCGCTTAGTGACTGTTTGAAGTTACAGTGGCACTGAAAAAGTGCCCCCCAATCCACAGCCAAGCAAGACGCCTGCCTGCCTGCCTAGCAGCACTCTTCCTCCTCTCTGAGGTTTTCATTGTTGTGAGCATTTCTGTTGAGGATTGGCAGCGGGGGTGGGGTGGAGGGTGTTTGGTTTTTATTCCCGACTACTGGGTGGTTGCAGCAGGTTTTGGTCACTTCACATGACCCTGGGACACTGTGACTGTCATAAATATGAATCAGCTGCCAAGCATCTGAATGTAAATCACAAGATCCTGGAGATGCTGCAACATTCCAGCTGATCGGCGCTTCTTCTGGGCTCAGAAGCGCCAGGATCAGCGCCGAGCTCCAGCTGGAGCCTGGTGCTGATCCTAGCACTTCCACTAAGCCTTGACAGCTCTGCAGCTCCAGCCATCTCTTGCTCAGGCTTGTGCGGTGCTGCCACTGGTTCAGCTCATTCCCCTCCTCCACTACTTTTCTAGGATGGTCGCGTACCACCTGTCAGGTGCCATTGTAGCACAGCTGGTACCCGTACCACTCGTTGAAAAGCCCTGCATTAAATCCATACTCTCTCTAATAATCCTTTAAAAATGTTATAAAGCTCTTCACATACTAGGTTGTACCATACTTTCAAGGTTGTCCCAAATATATTTTTCCCAAAGGGAACCGGATTTTATTTTTCCTTGAAGACATTTTGCTTCTCATCCAAGAGGCTTCTTCAGTTCTGAATGGTGGAGAATGGAAGGATTTATATTCCTTGCAGTTATCTGTTCATTAGCACCCTTTCTGAGAGACGTTGAGGGCACTTGGAGGTTTATCTGTGTCCCTCAGGGTCACCGGAATAGTGCAAATAGGTGTGGAATATTCTTGGAATTGCTGAAAGGACTGTGTTGTAAACAGGAAATAAGTAGTGTCATATTCCTCCCCCTCTGTTGTGAGATAGCTGTTCAATTGCAATGTACAGTAGATGGCCTCTTTGACCCCTTTCAAATTAGTGGTCCTCTCTGTCCAGAATGTGGACTTTGCTGTCTTCAAAAGAGTGACCTTTCTTTTTTCAAATGCAGATGGACTGCTCAATCTAGTCCTGATGGTTTTGTTCTCCTATGTTGTGCCATGTGTTTATGTAGTGGTTGTTTTGTTTCTCCAATGTACAGATCGGCACATGTACTGTACTGCATATATCATATTGCTTAGTTTATGTCTAGGTGTTTTATTTGAAAAAGCACCTTTGGGACAACCATGACCTGGATGACTGAGAATCTCCAGAGACATATAGTACCTTCAAGGACAATGCACGACACCATCATTATACGTCACCTTAGAATCCCAAGGAAAAGTACACATTCATGAATTAATATCAACATGTAGCTTTATTGTTAAAAAGAGTAACCAAGGTAAATAACAGACAGATCCATTGCAATCCAAATTGTATCAATCTTCTGATAAGTAATATTTTATTTATTTATTTATTTATTTATTTATTTATTTATTTATTTATTTATTTATTTATTTATTAATAGCCAAATAGCCATTTTATTTATTTATTTATTAATAGCCAAAATAAGTGTATTAACTTTTCTTTTTAATGACATCTGCTTTTTTACTTCATTTTCCTTCTTAGCAAATTTAAGTAATAAACAAGAGTAAATTTGTGATAGCCAATCATACATACCTATACAATGACTATAACACAGAAAGTCAGATACAGGTAATTTTATATCTACAAATGGAACAGCAAGTCCATTTTTGAAGAATGAAATATGCTACAATTTGAAATCTGTCTTAATACTGAGAATGATACAGAATAGTCAACATCAGCAGAAATCTGCCAGTAGAATCACCTCGGAAGTCCACTTATTGGCTCTGAAGAGTTGGAAAACTTTCTGGAGCAGATTAGTAGGTGAACAGATATTAAAGAGAAGGAAAACAAAGAAAAAATTCAAAGCACAAGCAGAATTTTGGACACAACCTATCTACCTACCAATTTATCAAATGACAAGAAAGCAATTTTTATGCCTGAGGTCACAGGAGTGATTGTGAATTGTGAATACCTATAGTTCTTCTCTCAGCAAATTGTAGTGGTACAGTGCTACAGTGAAAATGGCTTCCCCTTAGTATTGTTTTAATTTTATTATTGAATATTCCATTAATTTCCTGAGACTTGCACATTGTACAGATAGGGAATCTAAGCCCCATGGGCCTGGTATAACCTCTCAGGTGGATAAAGTCCTATAATTGAACATCAAATGTTAATGCAGTGCATTCAACTGGATTACTGAAGACATGGTTTGCCTTTGTTTAGAATGATTGGAGTGCCTGCACTATCACTTTGAGATGTTTGTTGATGATTAAATGATTATTGGAAATTAGGAATGTGTGTATGTATGCAGAGAGAAGAGAGGAAATGTAATTAATGGTTCAGAAAGTTCCATATAGTAACTGCACAGTAGACAGAAACCCTCATGTTAATCCAAAGGGTTTGACTCATTAATTGAAATACCAAACCAACAAAGTTTCATTAAAGCTATTTTGAAAACATACTTGCAGTGGAAACCAGCATGAGCGGAACACTTGACAAATAGGTTTATTAAAGAAATAAAAGTTACAGGATTTATTTCAAAGAGAGCTAGCTGAAGGAGGGAGAACAGTAGAAATTAAAACAGGCATTTCTCTTCCTTCAAATGAGCAGAACACAGTTTGACTCGGCAGGGATGGATGATTAAGAGACTTGCTTTTCAAAAGCAAACATGCTTATAAATAAGAGATCAAAGGCCTTAACCTTTAATGAGAAAAAATGATAAAAGTGTGGATAGAGAAATATCTCCCCTATCCTCCTATTTTACCATGTTATTTGAAACACTTCCTTTCCTGTGGTTTGAATGGCAATTGGCAGCCCTAGAATGAAACAAAAGCTTTTGTCTAGCCAGTTCATTTTAATTTGGATAATTGCTAGCGATTTGCCCCTTAACCATTAGCCTCATACCTTTCCTTTGAACCCACATTTGTTTCAGATGTTCAGGGTTTCAAAGGGACCAAATGCTAATGATGGAACAGGCAGTCTATATAAACAACCAATAGTTGGTAGCTGATTCACAGTGCCAAAAGAAAAAAAAGGTAAAATAACCAGTTCCTGCTGAGGTTTTTTCCCCTTTACTCTGCAGATGCCATGCATCATTAATTCAATTATTTAATAGCTATTGGAAACCTTCAAATGTGCGACTCATAAGGTTTTTTTCCCATTGCCTCTCTTTATTCAAGCACAGGCCCCATTGCACACAAGCCAGTGTAGTAGAACACAGTGATTAAGCAGCCAAACCTATGACAATTTAACACAGCATTTAAAGTATTGGTAATAAAACTGATTTTGTACTTCTAGGTATTTACATTTGATGCTTTAACCCGGAAATAAGATTAAGTTTTTCAAAAAGAATATATGTCTGATAAGAGCAGAAAAGAAAATAATTGGCAGTTGCTTTCATGGCAGAGAAAGTTTGAAGGCATAGCTGCAGGAGACACAACCAGTAGAACGTGTCCAGTAACTAGTCTTGGTTGAAGACCTGGCAACTTACTGCTAAAATAAACCAGTCTACATGGAATTGGAGGGAAAAACACAAAAAAAACTGGCTTATAGTCCAGTCACTTTCAGCATGCAAGAGCATCTAAAGATTGTTGTTCAAATAGACGTCCCTTAGACTGGGAAACTCACATTCGAGTCACCCTGATTTAACTATGGACTTCTCTGCAGAACTTTAATTCTCTCATTCGCTCAGCAGAAGCAAAATCACGGGGTGTTAGATTAACATATGATGTATCCTATGGAAACTGCCTGCCCAAGCTCTTCTCCACTGTGAGGGAAGTCAGCTCCCCAGAGAAGGAAATATTAAAAGGGCAGAAAAATATATTTCCTAAAAAGAAATTGAAGAACCAGGAAAGCATGCTGAGTTTTCTTAATAGTTTCAGGTCTCCTTCCCCCACAAGCAGAAAACCAGTTCTATAGACGTGCAAATGTGAGCTTAGGAAAGACAAAGACATAGCCCAGCCCCAGGGAAGCAGGGGCTGGGACATACAACTAGCAAGATTCCTAGAAGGGCACACCTGGACCCAGGACAGTATATGTGACACAGGAAGTATCTTCACAGGAACAGGAAATAACTCCAAACAATAGAGTCTAGGGGGTATAAAAACCCACTACCCACATGTGGTCAATCCTTTTTCTGTTGGATCCATCTTTCTTTCTGGCTTTCCTGTGCAATAAACTACAACCTTCTTCCCAAAGCAGTTGCCATGTTAATTCCCCGCTTAGATGAACCATGATGAAGACTTTTCTTCCAACAACTGCTTCTCCAAGTGCACCTTCCTTTACACTCTGTCACTTATCCATAACATCAGCACAGAAGCTGAAACTATTTTTATAATATCTTTGCCTGCCTGCCTGCCTTCTATCTGTCTGTCTGTCTCTCTATGTTGGGTGGATAGAAAAAATGTATACTTTAATTTTTGCTTTTTGTATAAAAAGAAAAAGTATCTATATAGATCTAGATCTATAGCTTTATGTAAGTATTTATCACAGAAGTTTGCCCACTTCTAAAGGTTTTCCTTTTTTTCCTTTCCTTGTACTGATTTCTTTTTCATTTTCATTAATAAAGCAAATTTGTGATGGTTGCACATCGTTTGCACAAGCTCATGGAAAAGCATCCCCAAAGATTAATATGTCAGACAGGAAAAAGAAACTATGGAGGTCTGATAATTCATTTTTTACCTTTATCTTTACTTTTAGCAAGGTTAAACCAGTTTGGGTTGAACACAGTTCAGTTTCATACACAAAGTACTAGCAAAGTATTATCTCATGCAATGAAAGACAATGTGATTACAGAGGCTGCAATTTAATGCTAACCATGCTTAAATGTAATAAACATCTGACTTTATGACTTGAAGAATTAAGGATGCATTCCTGAGCCAAAAGTAGGATAATATGAAACTTACAAGATATTTTTGGTTGCCTGGATATGACAGTCCCCAGAGCATTGAAGAGTAATATAAGTGGCTTGATCTACCATTGAGTTTTCTCATTTAACAATCTGGATGCCATGCAGAAGTAAAAAAAAAATGATAGAATTCTTAGTACATTGTCTAACAAGCTACATCTGCTAGGAAGGTCAAAAAAGGTATGGAAAAGAGAACAATGAGGGATTTGTGCCTTGGATAATTGGATGGCAAGGAAAATGAAAATATGTTGAAGCCTGATTGCAACAAGAGAGTTGTGCTAATATTAGAATCATAATCTTTCTTTCTTTCTTTCTTTCTTTCTTTCTTTCTTTCTTTCTTTCTTTCTTTCTTTCTTTCTTTCTTTCTTTCTCTTTCTTTCTTTCTTTCTTTCTTTCTTTCTTTCTTTCTTTCTTTCTTTCTTTCTTTCTTTCTTTCTTTCTTTCTTTCTTTCTTTCTTTCATCAGCTTTTATTACTAGTTGGGTAGATCTACTTGAGGATAGATAACCTAGCCATTCAGGTCCTTCAACAGAGCATCCATTGTTCTTGTGTTTGTGGATATTAAGTACCCCAAAACTACTATTGCACCAAAATTCCAATTTGGTGCAATAGTCCAAATTTCAAAACTTTTCTTCTTATCATTCTCAGAATATTTTAAATCTTGTCAGAAATTCTGTTTCGTGAATACCTTTTAGTTAAAAACTTGCTGAGAGTACAAGTTACAAATTACCCCATCACTGAAATTTCTTCAGCTGCCTGTTTCCTGTTCTGAAATTTTTTTTTAAAAGGTGTGTTTTTTTTTCCTTTTAAAAGATCTCTAGCTCAGTGGGTTAGGACGTTGAGCTTGTCAATCTGAAGGTCGGCAGTTTGGCGGGTCAAATCCCGAGTGCCACGTAACAGAGCGCCTGTTACTCGTCCCAGCTTCTGCCAACCTAGCAGTTCGAAAGCACGTAAAAATGCAAGTAGAAAAATAGGGACCACTATGGTGGGAAGGTAACAGCGTTCTGTGCCCCTTTGGTGTCTAGTCATGCCGGCCACATGACCACGGAGACGTCCTCGGACAAGCGCTGGTTCTTCGGCTTTGAAACGGAGATGAGCACCGCCCCCTAGAGTCAGAAACGACTAGCACGCATGTGCGGGGGAACCTTTACCTTTACCTTTAAGTGACTGATAACTGAAAATCCTATAGTTTTAATCTAATAAAACAGAACAATAAAATCATTACAATAAATCAAATGCTGATAACAATAAATATTGGGGGAAGCACAATATCATATATTTCTCATACTGTACATTATGAGAAGTCTTGAATAGAGTCACATTTTCAATGAATATTAAAAACAAGAGAGGATTTTGTATTAGGATTTTTTCCTATTAGAATAAAAGTGTTCTAATTATGGCAAAAGCTAAAAATGGCTGTGTGTACTGGAGCTTTTAGATACACTTCAAAGAAAGTCTCACTAGAACTTCTTACAATGATCCATTTGTGAAATTATCGCAATCTGAAGTTCTTTCATCAAATTATCTCTATCCAATGTAGGACATAGCTCACATAAAATGGTGGTATAGTAAGTATTTCTTATTAATGAGGTTTTTGTAGATAGCAGAGAGTTTAGGACGCTAAGTAATGCTTACAACTACTTTGCATCATTAAATTTTTTGACATGAGGACCTGAGAAGGATATTTTGACAGAGCTTTTGATTTACTGGGATTCATCCTTAGGCATCTTCTTTACTACTGAATGCAAGCACTGCTTGAGGGTAGGGATAAGTCCTTCTGATTTATGCACCAGTATGATCAATGTGTTGATGATATCTTATGCAAGGCTCTAATTCACATTTGTAATGGCAAATTGAACGTGTGTGTGTGTGCGTGTGAAACATACATTTTAGGGTAGATGTGTATGTGTATGTGTGTGGGGGGGTATACACATACACACACCATCTACCCCAAAATGTATGTTTTACACACACACACACATTTTATTTTCTGAAATTAACTGTGCAAGTTAATAGCAAACTCCAGCAATCAATTGGTGGCAATGCGTCAGGAAGCTTATAATATCAAAGGGCATTGAAAGATTAAACAGGAGATATTGTGAAACACAATATAGTGAGGACATAGTGAGGACGCATAGTGAGGACGCCAATCCTTTATGTGCTTACACCTCATGACCAGAATATTGCCAATCTAAAGCCAAAACCTTCTAACCTATGAGACTTATCCTAAACAGTCTAGGCGGTAGCTACCCTGAATCTCTTCCCTCCTCTTCCCAAAACTCTCTCCCATTGCCATCCACAGTTGTATTTGATAGAACAGAAAGAAACATAGAGGTTCTAATGCTATAAAAGATTTAATTTTTCAGAGTATCAAACCAGGATGTGATTATGAAAATGATACATACAAGTTCTCATACCCCTAGTAATACTATTCAGTGTAATTGCAACTTGATTCCATAAAAGCTTCACTCACTGATACAATTGCTCCCTCAACAATCTTTTAGCCTTGATGATCTCAAACTCTTCAGGAATTATTTTGACACACAATGACTGAAAGTTATTTTAGATTATTACCCGGCCACCATTTCTTCCCACCTTGTTCACATTTTGAACAAGGTGATTTAAAGCAATGAAATAAATTATTTTGACATATTCTCCCACTAGAAGGCCTCTCTTATCAGTGCAAGTTCCAAAGAAACAGTTTTTTGTTTATTATTTGTATTTATTTATTTACGTCACAGCATTTTTATCCTCCCAGAAAATCTGCCCATGTCCCCATTTGTCTTTGGTGGGATGCAGTCCAGTGAGCAATGGCAAAGGCAATGACATGTTCACAAAGGTATTTATTAAAACCCCAAGAAGAAACAAGGGGAAAAACATTTATTATTAAAATAGAAAGACTAGAATTATGGGAGATCATATATCTCAGGCACAGTGGAATACAGAGACCTGTCCAAGTTGTAGAAATACATCAAACTCCCAAACTTTATTTTGTGCAAATGGCTAAGATAAAGTTCATTGAAGAAACTAAAGGGATCTAAGGAAAGATGGCATGCCTTTTTGTTAATGCAGTTAACAGGCTAAAATATATAAGGAACAGTTGCTGGAACTGGATATGTCTAGTTTAATGAAGAGAAGGACGAGGGGTGACATGATAGCAGTGTTCCAATATCTCAGGGGCTGCCACAAAGAAGAGGGAGTCAAGCTATTCTCCAAAGCACCTGAAGGCAGGACAAGAAGCAACGGATGGAAACTAATGAAGGAGAGAAGCAACCTAGAACTAAGGAGAAACTTCCTGACAGTGAGAACAGCTAATCAGTGGAACAACCTGCCTCCAGAAGTTGTGAATGCTCCAACACTGGAAGTTTTTAAGAAGAGACTGGACAGCCATTTGTCTGAAATGGCATAGAGTTTCCTGCCTGAGCAGGGGGCTGGACTAGATGACCTCCAATGTACCTTCCAACTTTGTTGTTGTTGCTGTTGTTGTTATTATTATTAGTAGTATTAGTATTTGTAGAATGAAGAAGGAAATATACAATTAGTGATACAGTACCATTGTTGACAAAGGTCCAGTTTCAGATTAAAAAATACAACCATACCTCAAAGGAGAGACAGGTTTGGTGGAGCAGTGGGCTAATGCCTCCTTAAGTAACACCAGCTGCCTGCAATTAGTGCAGGTTCGAGTCCCACCAGGCTCAAGGTTGACTCAGCCTTCCATCCTTCCGATGTAGGTAAAATGAGGACCCAGATTGTTGGGGGCAATAAGCTGACTTTGTAATAATGCCGCTGGGGGGGGGGGCGAAAGCCCTAATAAGAAGGCATATACATAGAATGAAGGCTATTGCTAAGCACATTGATTTGTGCTTTAGATTGTAAGCCGCCCTGAGTCTTCGGAGAAGGGCGGGATATAAATGGGATTAAAAAAACAAAACATTGTTATATGGAAATGTCATATTTGGAGAAGTTGGGTGAACAGGAGAGAAAGATGTAATTAACTGCTTTGTGCTTGTGAATATAAGAAAACCCATAATTATAAATAAAAGTTGTGAGAGAGGGCCTTTCCTACTCCTGAGGTAACAATAAAATCTACCTTACCTTACCTATTGGCTTTCTTTGCCTATTGTGATTTTATTAAAAAAAAAGTCTATAAGAATGAATGAAGGAACAGCAAATTTGTGTTGCAGATCTCAATATAAATGGATGCACAAGGGCTCCTGATTCACAGTGACCAAGGCAGTCATTATATCAGATTTTCTTTAATCTCCCTTCTAGAAGGCAGTTTTCAGGGCATTACAATGTGCTCGCAACAGAATTCTTTGGAATTTTGTTATGGAGAAGAAGTTAGGCTATCTGGCTGGTTGTGACTGGTCATTTGATTGCCTAAGATGGCAGCAGGAATTAAACTGTGGTCTATTTGATGCTCCATATCACTGAGATTCTTCCTGGCTAACTTATGCCAGTTTTAATTAATGTGTAAGCAAATAAAGAATAATGGCATAGGTTATCTTCCAATCAATTTTCCCATTTCAAAATAAAGGACTCAACTAACACTTATAGAAATAAGTCTGCAGGAAAAATAATAAGCCTTTATCAAAAATCAGAGATGTCAGTATATGTAGAAACTTTCATTTTAAATAATCCTGCTTACATATGAAGAACATCACTAGGTGTACATTGAGGCCCTTGAAGAATATTTCTTAAAAACTGGAAATTAATAGGCTCAGCTTTTGAAAGGTTGGAATAAATGCCAGTTGTGCTCCCTGAAATAGCAGCCCATGAAACTTTGTGGATAAGAATTTTGTTGCAATGGGGATTAATTGGATACCCCCAAAATGGCCAAAGGCCTGGATACTTGTTGCAAATTTAAATATATTTCGTGTCACATAATTTCTATGGGCATACTATCTCCTTGATGAATAAAATTTATCCCAGGGTGTTTAAAATAGTGTGCTTGTACTAGCTAATGCTCATGTAATAATCAATTTAGCATCCTTAGCATTTTAGTAAACACCCTCTATTTTGGTTTTGTCATAATTAATCTCTAAACATTGGCTGTCACAGTTGGAAGCAAGAACACACAATGTTCTTCTTAAATCTATTGTGCTTTGAGAGAGGATTCTTGCATGCCTGTGCAAAGGGGTATACCAAGATTTTTGTTGTCCTCTTCTGGTGACTGATTGTCTAAATTAGGGGTCTTCAAACTTGGCCCTTTTAATGACTTGTGGACTTCAACTCCCAGAATTCCTCAGCCAAGTGTGCTAGCTGAGGAATTGTGGGAGGTGAAGTCCACAAGTCATAAAAGGGCCAAGTTTGAAGACCCCTGGTCTAAATTATCTGCCAAGATGTTTCCTGCCTAAAAGTTGGAATTTTCTTTGGCGAGGTGTCCTTCTACACTGTAGCAGACCCTTAGGTGTAAATTTCCATATAATTTGGACATTGGGAAAAGCAGAGAGCAATCAGTTAATATGGACAGTAATTTATGCCAGATTCTCAATATCAGTATGTAGACCTAAAATTAACTAACAATGCATATACCGTATAGGACTAGATTAGATTTTTTCATCAGAGGTACAGTTTCCAAGCTGAATGTAAAACAGAACAGCCTGAACAAAAGCCAATGTTTGGTCTGCCAAAATGTCCATTCAATCCACTAATCCTTCATAGAGATATCTGGTCTAAAACTTGCTGACTGTACTTAACCAACTAATGGATCTGTATGTCTATGGAGGTTCTCAGTCATCCAGGTCCTGGATGTCCCAAAGGTGCTTTTTTTTTTTTGTCCCCAAAAGGCAACTAGATTTTCTTTGTTTTTCCTTGAAGACATTTCACTTCTCATTTAAGAAGCTTCTTCGGTTCTTCAGCTCTAGAACTAAGAATCTTCTTGGATGAGAAGCAAAACATCTTCAAAGGGGAAAAAAGAAAGTCCAGTTGCCTCTTGAGAAAGCACCTTTGGAATAATGGGTCTGTAGTCTGGAAATAGGTTACTCTCACCTAATTTATATATTGGCATTATTACTGTTCCACTTTAGAGACACAAACATGGGGAATTATTAAAAGAGAAAAAAGGTGCTTACTATTTCACTCTGTTCCTGTTACCTCGGATATTATATTCTCAGATCCAGGGTGTTTGGCAGATTCGGGCTGCCTTGCCAGGGAATTTATTTTGGAGAGATTATTGAGAGTCATTCAGCAACTAGATATCAGAAGGCTATTATGTAGTCATGTCATAAGCACCATTATTATTGGAAGTATACTTTGGTTCCTTCAATGGATGATTGGCTGTGAAAGTCATGGAGTTAGCAAAGATGAATAAATTGACTGAAAAAAATACAAGTAACTTTGTTTCTACTTGGAAACCACTTTTGAACTTTGTGCTTGAGGTGAGAAAAAATGAAACTAATTTTGGGCTTTGTTGAGTAGATAAGTTTGTTGTTATAGAAATGGCTAGTATGTAAAGGTAAAGGTAAAGGTTCCCCAGCACATGCGTGCTAGTCATTTCCGACTCTAGGGGCCGGTGCTCATCTCCGTTTCAAAGCCAAAGAGCCAGCGCTTGTCCAAGGATGTCTCTGTGGTCATGTGGTCGGCATGACTAGACGCCAAAGGCGCACGGAACGCTGTTACCTTCCCACCGTGGTGGTCCCTATTTTTCTACTTGCATTTTTACGTGCTTTTGAACTGCTAGGTTGGCAGAAGCTGGGACGAGTAACAGGCGCTCACTCTGTTATGCGGCACTCGGGATTTGACCCGCCAGACCACCGACCTTCTGATCGACAAGCTCAGCGTCCTAACCCACTGAGCCACCGTGTCTCTTATGGCTAGTATATATTATTATGTAAAAGTAAAAAGTTGAGGTTGTATGTTATTACCTTATCCTGCTGTAACAAAAATAATCAGAAGTCAATGCTTTTCCTTTTCTTTCCCCCTTTCCCTCCACCTCCTCTATTTTCCCATTATTTTCATTTTTTCCCCCTTTGTATTTCTGTATTTTATATTTCGATAAACTGATAAACATTTGAAACATGGTAAACACTATTATCACCACAACTGAAAGATTCTCAGCAAATTTCCAGGAGCATACTTAGTGCTATCTGAGCTGGAGGACTCATTGTCCAGCACTATATCAACAGTCACCTTATATTGTCTCTCCACATGTTTTTCTTCTTAAAATGCAGGACTGGGTTATCTCCAACGTTTGCCACAAAGCATGAAATGACAGCTTTACCATTGCCATGAAATACGTCTTCCTCTTGGGCTTTCCTGCTGCTCAGTATATGTGCCTGCTTGTTTCATTTGGAAGCTGGGATGATCTTCACACCTTGAATGACTCTGCTTCTGTACCCTTCTGACATGCTTTACACATCTCTTCCAGGAACAACCTGCCCCCCAGCACTATGATGCTGCAGCAGGAGGGGTTATTATGTATGCAGAGTTAGAAAATCATCTACCGTGGCACCATTAAGGAGATATACATTTAGGATAGCAGATAGTTGGACCAAATACAATCCGGCATATTTTTGTCCTGAAACAAAAGGAAATAAGTGCTTATTATTAAGTGAAACATAGTTCTGAGTGAATTAGAATCCCTTTCCAGTCTTCAACAACCAGTAATTGCACTTGTGGATAAAAACACTGCAGGCATTTTTGGTGCATTTCATGCTTGGCCCACAAAGGTTTAATATGTAGCCATCGGCAAAAGGGAGGTATATAAACATTAACCAAGAACTATCTTGAATAATTAGTTTGACTATTAAGGATAAGTGCTTACAAGATGATGGTGGTAATCCATATAGTCATAGCGATAAGTAGAGCCAGACCTCCACTTAGGCTATTTTTTCAATGTCTCAGCATGTTCCTAACAAGGATACTACAAAAGGATCCAGAAAAGGATCTCCAGACTGCCAAGTCTCTTGCAAAAACTGCAGATCATAATCAATCATTTTCCTGTTAAAGCTTTAGGATTCTTTAAGACAGTCTTTCCAAGCAATGACATTTCATGTAAAGAGATCAGAGGCAAGATCAGTCTGCTTTCTAACATTAAAATGGGTTGCCTGGTTGGATTTATTTTTTTCAGGAAGCTGCCATTGATGGCTACAGAGCCTCCCTGATACTGGATGTCCTGAGGTACATGGATCCTTGCAGGACTGAATCAGTGGGACATCCTTCTACATTGATAGAGGAGTCAAGAATTAGGAGAGACATAGTGATTCCTTTTCAAAAGTTAATGAAATATCAGTGGGTTAGCATTGGTCCCAGTTATCCAAGTCTTTAAATGTCATTAAAACTTGCTGGAAATTTGGCAAGATTTCAATACAGAGTGTTGAGACCATCTCCACAGCAGGCATGATGCAGAAAAGAAAAGAAAAAAAACCTTTTCAGCTTACTTGCTATATCTGAATGATCATGAATCAGCATTGCCTATAAAGAGTCAGTGAAGTTGGCATTATCAAGGACTTAAATTATGTTGTCAAGCATTACTTTCCTATCCCCAGGATTCTGTGGAGGAGTTTCCTGAGGTTCAGGAAGCTATTTTCTTTAATAAATGTCTTCTTGAGGGCAGCAAGTAATGCTGAAAAGCAAAGTTTAACAGTGAAACTACAAAATAACATTTGTGGAAGTATTTGAAATAGGGCCAAATACTGTCCAGTGTCTAAGTGGTAGAATAATTGATTGACCATTTTATTTATTCATTTGTTTATTTTATAAGGTTTTATAAACAGACAACTTACTATTATGTACAGGATAATGTAAATCTGAGATAAGGAATGAAGTATGGTTTAATTGTTCTCCAGCACCCAAAATTTAAACTGTTATTCACCAGTGAAAGCAAATTCTGGGTAGACTATAAAAACATTCTTAGCAGTCATTTGATCATCCACAATTCCAGTTTTGATATAGTATGAAGAGTGTGTTACTTTTATTGTGGGGAAAAAAATCAGGAGGTGTCTGGTAGCAAAAATCAAGAGTATCACAAAACCCAAACTTTTGTGAACTACAGACAGCAGGAACATCTGAGACAGCTCGTTCCTAGCTTGTCTGATTGTCTGTATTTGAGCAGTCTTCAAGCTGCTGCTGTTAGCTTTCCAGTTTTTCTGATTTCTCTTGCTAACATCATTTATCCTTTTGGCTGGATCCAGTCCTCAGAAAATGTTCTTGTAAGATTGTTGTGACTGTTTGACTACTGTAAAGAGCAACCAGAGGGATGCGGTGGCCCAGTGGGTTCGGATGCTGAGCTTGTCGATCAGAAGGTTGGCAGTTGGCGGGTCGAATCCCGAGTGCCACGTAATAGAGTGAGCGCCTGTTACTCATCCCAGCTTCTGCCAACCTAGCAGTTCGAAAGCATGTAAAAATGCAAGTAGAAAAATAGGGACCACTACGGTGGGAAGGTAACAGCATTCCGTGCGCCTTTGGCGTCTAGTCATGCCAGCCACATGACCACAGAGATGTCCTCGGACAAACGCTGGCTCTTCGGCTTTGAAACGGAGATGAGCACCGGCCCCTAGAGTCAGAAACGACTAGCACGCATGTGTGGGGGAACCTTTTCCTTTACCTTTAAAGAGTAACCAACAACCGCATCTGTTTATTCAAATGAAACAATGAGTCAATTTTTAAAGATTTCATAATGAAATTAAAAGAATGTCAATCATCCAAATTAATATTCAGATTTACAGCCAATGAAGAAGGTCTTGTTTGCATACTTTCTGTTTGGAATTCAGTTGCACTTACAACTGGAGATTTATCAGAGTGATTAGCAGTTGCTTCACTATCTAACAACAAATCTGACTGGAAAGCAGTATATTTATTAGTTGTTTCAAGAAAGTCCAGTGTTCCCACATTTTTTGAGCATAGAAATATACTTGTGAATCTTTGGTTGCCTTGGTGCCTTTTGTATTTCCAAAGGTACATTATTACCTGGGCTATTCGTTAATCTTATTTGGTTCTCAGGAGTAGGCCATAAATTCATATCTTCTTCCATAGATACAAATTTATAGATAGAATGCTTAATACTTGTTTCTTTGTATTCTTTTAAAATTCACAGAATATCCAGATTGTGCTATATTGTCCTTGATCCCCAAAGCTTTTGATATGCAATGTTGTGGAAATGGAAAAGACATTTCCCGTTTAATACAACCCAGTATGAAACCTAAGACAATACTGATATGCAGACAAAACCACCCATGAATACAGGAAGATAAAAAGAAGTAGAAAAGAAGATAGAATAAATGAAAAATTGCATTCCAAATGGTATTGCTAAACCATATTAGCAAGAAAAACTGTAACCTACTTAAAAGCATATTTTATAATAAATTCTTCATTTAGTATGGTGGACACAGTTCATACAGTACCTTGTGTATCCACCAGAGGAATTGTCATTAATAATAATAGCAATAGTACTTAGACTTATATACCACTTCACAGTGCTTTACAGCACTTTTCTAAGTGGTTTACAGTCAGCATATTGCCCCCACAATCTGGGTCCACATTTTACCAACCTCAGAAGGTTAGAGTTTACCATTTTGTTTATATATAGAAGATAATGACAAACTTTTTTTAAAAACAAAAAAACAAAACAAAACCTCACTTAGCCATGTAAGCTGAGCAACAAATCCTAATGGAGAGTAAGAGTGATGTTCTCAATCCCATACAGTAAATGTAGCCATTGTGAAATAATAGGAAAACGTATTCCTGACTGTATTTGGTCTTTGCTTTAGCAAAGTAATACATGGCACAACAAATACTTGGTTCTGCACTGGACTGTCATGCAATTATTGAAATACATAATTGATAACCATTTACCTGGAAACAGGCTTTTATTTTTATTTCCAATTTGCAGACATCAATCATCTTTTGTATGATAAGGTTTGATACAAACATTAGAAGGTAGGGTTTCCTTCCTTCCTTCCTTCCTTCCTTCCTTCCTTCCTTCCTTCCTTCCTTCCTTCCTTCCTTTCCACCCAACAAATATTTTGGCAAAATTTTCAAAAATAAGGCACAAGATGCTTCCATAGGTAATTGTTTAAAATGTCCATAAGGAATAGGTTCCTGTATTATTCCCCCACGCTTCCCAATTAACCCTCTTCCACCTATACCTCCTTCAGGTAGGAGAGCTTCCTTGCTGGTATGTATGTATGTACGTATGTGTGTATGTATGTGTGTGTGTGTATGTATATGTATATGATGTATATGTATATGTATATGCAGTGCTTTTTTTCTAAAAAAAAGGTGCCAGAATTCAGAGCTACTGTTACTGGGAGTGATGTCAGTGTCTTGCTAGAGTGTCGCCGCCCATCCTTTGCACCCCCGCCCCTGCAGATTATATATATATATATATATATATATATATATATATATATATATATATATATATATATATATATATATATATATATATATAGAGAGAGAGAGAGAGAGAGAGAGAGAGAGAGAGAGAGAGAGAGAAGGGGGGGACATGATAGCTCAGTGGGCTAGGACACTGAGCTTGTTGATCAGAAGGTTGGCAGTTTGGTGGGTCGAATCCCAAGTGCCGCGTAATAGAGTGAGCACCTGTTACTCATCCCAGCTTCTGCCAACCTAGCAGTTCAAAAGCACGTAAAAAAATGCAAGTAGAAAAATAGGGACCACTGCGGTGGGAAGGTAACAGCGTTCTGTGCACCTTTGCCATCTAGTCATGCCGGCCACATGACCACGGAAGACCTCGTCGGACAAACGCTGGCTCCTCAGCTTTGAAACAGATTTGAGCACCGGTCCCTAGAGTCGGAAACGACTAGCATGCATGTACAGGGGAACCTTTACCTTTAATATATATGTTAAATGTTTGTTAAGCATTCAGAATACACTTGCTTAGTCCCAGACATGGGACAAGTCTCATATCCTGTTTCAGCCTAGCCCAAGGCCATCTACAGGCAGTAGCCACAGTAGTGGCAGATCATATTTGTGTACATTTTTTGTGGCTTGCTAACAAAGAATAAAGGGAGACTGATATAATAATTTCAAACTTATTTGTTCTCATCAGTCAGCCATACCTTTCTGAGATTCGAACCTGGGCTGACTGCGTCTTAAGCAGTTTTTTTAATCCCTAGGCCACAGGTCTCTCTCTCTCTCTGTTAGCTGAGAAGCAAGGAAGATATGTGTTAAATGTTTGTTAAGCTAGGCTGAAACAGGAAATAAGATTTGTCCTGTGTCTGGGACTAAGCAAGTGTATTCTGAATGCATAACAAACATTTAACACATATCTTCCTTGCTTCTCAGCTAAGAGAGAGAGAGAGAGGGAGGGAGGGAGGGAGGGAGGGAGGGAGGGAGAGAGAGAGAGAGAGAGAGAGAGAGAGAGAGAGAGAGAGAGAGAGAGAGAGAGAGAGAGAGAGAGAGAGAGAGAGAGAGAGAGAGAGAGAGAGAGAGAGAGAGAGAGAGAGAGAGAGAGAGCGCCTGTGGCCTAGGGGTTAAAACAACTGCTTAAGATGCAGTCGGCCCAGGTTCGAATCTCAGAAGGGCATAGCTGACTGATGAGAACAAATAAGTTTTAAATGATCATATCAGTCTCCCTTTATTCTTCGTTAGCAACAGAAAAAAATTACATATATATATATATATATATATATATATATATATATATATATATATATATATATATATATATATATGTTAAGTATTTGTCAAGTCTTTTGAATACCTTGCTAGTTAAATCTTCTTTCCTGTTTCAGCGTAACCCAAGGCTATCCGCAGGCTATAGTCACAACTTACGACAGTTCATTATTTGTGTAAATTATTCAAATTGCTAATGAAGAATTAAGGAGGCTGATATGGCCATTTTGAATATTAAGTTAATAGCTTGGGGAGTCGATTTTCTCTATTGTGGAATGCTCTGTCCAATGAATTTTGTGAAGCTTCTGTTGTTATACTTAAAAAATCCATTGAAGAAAAGTATGAAAGTTGAGTGAATGTTTCTACTTTTGCTTTCCTTTTCCTTAATATTTTAAACATTTTTCCATTATTTTAATGTATTTTATGTATAGCTAAGATTTCATAAAATTCTTCAAATGCTTTGGCTTTATAGAGGATGTTGTGTATGTATGTGTCTAAATCATGGTTATATATTCAGTGTATATACACAACAGAGAACAATAAACACTGTATTGTACAGATAATATCTTCTCCTCCAATTTATTTCTATATTAATGAACTCTAGGTATACTTGGAAGGAAAGTATTTCTCAGAGAGCTCATTTCCCTAGAACTGTGTGGAAGTTGGCTCAACCATTAATAAAGTAAAATAACAGCTTCAGGTAGCACATCTAAAGATGGGAGAACTGAAATTAAGGAAAAGTGTGCTACCAGATAGAGCTATAAGTATTACATTATCCTATTTCTAAGATTTATTTGACTATATGGAATTGTCTGATTCAACTGGCACTGATAAGGAAAACTTTAATATAATGATGGTTGTGCAATTTTGTGTTTTTTTTGTTTGTTTCCCCCTCAAATACTAAAATATCTTAGTCTGAGCCTAGTTTATCAGTTCATCCTAGTAATAAACTGAGACCTGAGAAGACCAGCCAAAGAACAATTTTATCTCATCTTATTTAATACAACAGACTGAGAGACTGACTGCATGGAATTGTCTGATTCAACTGGCACGGATAAGAAAAACTTTAATATAATGATGGGGGTGCAATTTTTTTTGTTTCCCCCTCAAATACTAAAATATATTAGTCTGAGCCTAGTTTATCAGTTCATCCTAGTAATAAACTGAGACCAGAGAACACCAGCCAAAGAACAATTTTCTCTCATCTTATTTTAATACAAAAGACTGAGAGAAAAAATTGATATGAGAGTTCAAGTATTCCAGCAGCTAAATTTGTTTTCAAATACGGCAATTCAAAGCAGTTAGATTCTGGCTTTATTTCACCTGCACTTCAGATATCATGGAAGATATGAATCTCTTCTGAAGATATAGATTAGTCTGGTTTTGTTTGCATAGGTTATAAGCACAAGAGGATCCTTTCTTATACGTCTCTCCCAGTTCCGTGCTTGTCCTAAGTAGTATGTTCCTGTTTTCTTGACTTTCCTCTACAAAATGAAGACAAAGGAATCTTCTTCCTAGATTATAAACTATACGCTTTCAAACCCATTGATCATTTTTGGCAACATGGCTAGATAATTTGCTTGCAATTGAGATACTAGAAAATGGGATAAAAATAATATGTTCAAATTAAATTGAATAGGCTAAAATATTTATAATTAGACCATATTGTTGTGATTCCTCACCAGCCAGTGGATCCAACAGCTGAGTCTGAAGAATCAGATGAGGAGGAGGGGTCTGGTCATTATCCCTGAGTTGGATAATGATGAAGAACAGTTGGGACAAATCCCAGATACACGAATGTGCAGGAAAGAGAAGCGAGTAGGGCAGAAGAATGCAATGGGGCAGCTCCAAAGGCAAAGCAGAAGGCATTAGGAAGCCATGCCTTGGCTAAATTATAAAAGAGAACGTGTGGGAGGTGCTGGTTGCCGAAGACAACAGTTTGTGTTGAGGATCGAGTATCTGTGGACTGTATTTGTTTGCCTTGAACATTGACTCAGGTCTGTGAGAATAAAAGTAGTTGGCAGTAGCACCTGGAAGACACCTGACCTCTTTTGAAATCTGTGTACTTTCCTAAATTTACATCCCTTATAATTGAATCACCAACCAGAAGGTGGCTTCTCTTTTTGGATGCCTTTCTGTTCTTGCATGCCTAGTGTGTAATACCAGATTTGCACTTCTCCCTGTGAAAACAAGTTTTTCATCTTGGACCACGATCCTTTGCTTATTTGAGTTATTATCACAGATACCTTTTCCTGTCTCCTTAATGTTCCTATTAAGGTCAGAAAGGGCATTGTATCTGTTGTGCAGGGACACAGCAAAAGCTTTGTGTTTATGGTTGACAGATCTCACTCTGCCAGATCCCACGGTTGTCCACACTGCCCTTCTCCTGCAGGATCTTTGTGGTAGAGGGGGCTGATAGCACGGAGGCTCAATAGGGTAGAAGGGCTGAACTGGACATTTAATTTCTGCCTGAAGAGCATGGATTACAGACCCTAGGTAAATAATCTGTCCTTGTAGACTAGTGATTTGTTTACAGATAGGACAGTTTCCAAGTTTGAAAAGGGTACTGCGAAAGACAGATGCAAAACAAGTGTTGCACTGAGCTAAGCCAGACATTCTTAGATACAAGCAATCTCAGACATACTTGCCCTGAATGTATTGCTGCTTTTTTTATTTTTAGTTATATAATTATATACGGTAATTCGCGTGCCCCAAAAACAGTTCAAATACAATGCAATCCAATCAGGACCCTAGCTACTTTTTTGGTGCAGCCTTTCCAAAACTTACAGAATGTAGCCCCAAAACTTACAGAATGTAGATAGATAGATAGATAGATAGATAGATAGATAGATAGATAGATAGATAGATAGATAGATAGATGATAGATAGATAGATAGATAGATAGATAGATGATACTTTTTCATTTCTAATCAAATGAATAATTGTTTCACTTGTAATTTTGCTCCCTTTAGTCTGTAGCAGGAGAGGGGGAGGCATAATTTTAGTGTGCTTATTGTTCACAGTCATTTTATAAAAAAAGGAAATATAGAAAACAGATAAAATGATGGATTTTAAAATGTCAAAATATGACAAGAATATTTCAAATATGAGAACATTTTATAAAAATTGGAATATGGGGGCAGGAAAGATGGATTAATTAGCAAAGTATGGCTTAACTTTAAAGTATCTGAATATGCCTTATGTACAGGATTAAATGATTGTTTTATAAGTGTTTAATTTTCAGTCTTTACTATCTGTTCATTGTCCTTTCATCTCGCTCCTACCAATTAAATTAACATTGTTAACTAACTGCAAGTATAGGATTTAAAATATCTATTCAGTTACTTGGAATAGTTTGGAGGAAAATTAACTTATAATTCCTTGTATGCAGTTAGTTTTATGATTATATGTGCTTGCACATATTAAGCCAATAGCCATAAATTTAAAACTGATGCTAAAATGAGTAGCCTTCCCAATCAATGAGATATTTGAAATTTTTCCTCCTGCATCCTGAATCCAGAATAGATTCCACTTCACACTCTTCTTATTTTTATTCCTCATGCATCAGAATTGGTGTCTTCTGACTGTAGTTGTTGTGGATGGGGGGGAGGGTAATAGGTTTAAACATATGGATCAAGAGAGGTCTTCATTAGGAAACAGGATCTGATATCTCCAGAAAATCAACTCTACAGGAAGCCTAAAGTTAATTTTTTTTATTGAGATTAGCTATAACAGAATGTTTCAAATCTGATTCTCTGAACTCATATACATTTCCACATCCCTTTAAATTACTGTATTTTATTGTATTGTAGATTACTACAAATGATTAATTTGAATTTAGAATGCTAAGAAAAAATCAGGCCAAACTTCAGCTTAAATTTGAACATAAAATTTACAAGAAAATACAACTTTCAATCCAAAGCAATTATTAAGCATGAAATCCCATTTAATGCATAGGCTAATGCACTGATTATGACATATTCTGCCCACAAATATACCTTTGGATGTAAATAAGATTGCCCCTATTTCATTTGTCTAGCATGAACGTGGGACAAAAACTCCCCTCTTTTTTTCAAGAAGTGAACAATAAATCTCAACTTCAAGGAAGATTGATGACTATCAATTTTCAAATATATTTAATTGCTCCTATAGTGGCTAATAAAAGTTTAGAGTACCTCAGATTTTTGACTGCCGAAGCACCCGTTTGATTAAAATTAAAATTAAAATCAGAGGCATACTTTATGGATTTTAATCTTCTGCTCCTTTCCATCTTTCCTTGAACAGAAGGTCAGCCAGGATATTATCTGTAATACTAAAATCCCAGTTCTTGGGATGAAAACAAAAAGCCATATGCAGTACATGAAAATTTCCTCAAACTGGATCACAGCAAGATTATCTGCATAACAAATAGGTTTGCATGAATGCAGATTGCCAGTATGTACATGAATACCTATGTGGAACAAATATTATTCCAGATATCAATCCAAATTGAGAATTTGCCCATTGGAACCAATTTACTTTGTAATTACAGCTAGACTGAAGTGGAGTAGGAAGGATATTTGTTACTGGTTTTCTGTACTTATTAAA